>NC_134316.1:52361804-52550862 GCF_964195595.1 Calonectris borealis | reverse complement strand
TGATTCCTGGCGACTTCAGTGCCTAAGCCCCAAATGAAGAGTGGTTGCTTCGGAGCTTGGCTCTGATGAGGGTAAGGGATATGTTGAGGGTAAGTGGGAGAACAGAGACAGAGCCCTGGTGTTGGTGGGGCTGAGAAGGGGCTGCCAAGAGACCGTGAGGGCCAGCATTAGCCTTGGGTCCTGGCTACTTCAGTGGCTAAGCCCCATGTGATCGGTGGCCGCTTCGGCGCTTGGCCCTGATTAGTGTCAGGGCTAGATTGAGGTTAGGAGGGAGAACAGACGCAGAGCCCCGGTGTTGGTGGGGTTGCCTAGGGACTGCAAACGGAAGGTGAGGGCAGCATCAGCTATTCCTGGCTATCTCAGTGCCAAGCTCCACGTGGAGGGTGGCCGCTTCGGAGTTTGGCCCTTATGAGGGTGAGGGATATGTCGAGGATAAGTGGGAGAACAGACACAGAGCTCCGGTTTTGGTGGGGCTACCAAGGGAAGGTGAGGGCCAGCATCAACCTGGATTTCTGGTTACCTTAGTGCCATGCTCCACGTGGACGGTGGTCGCTTCGGAGCTTGGCCCTGATGAGGGTCAGGGCTAGGTTGAGGTTAGGAGGGAGAACAGAGACAGAGCTCCGGCATTGGTGCGGCTGAGAAGGGGCTGCGAAGTGATCGTGAGGGCCAACATCAACCTTGATTCTTGGCTACCTCAGTGCCTAAGCCCCACATGAAGAGTGGTCGCCTCGGAGCTTGGCACGGATGAGGGTAAGGGATAGGTCGCTGTTAGGTGCGAGCAGAGACACAGAGCGCCATTATTGACGGGGCTGCCAAGAGATCGCGAAGGCCAGCACCAACCTTGATTCCTGACTACCTCAGTGCCAAGCTCCACGTGGAGGGTGGCCGCTTTGGATCTTGGCCCTGGTGCGGGTCAGGGCTAGGTTGAGGTTAGGTGGGAGAAGAGGCACAGAGCCCCGGTGTTTGTGAGGTTGCCAAGGAAGGTGAGGTCAGCATCATCCGCGAGTCCTTGCTATTCAGTGCCAAACCCTATGTGGCCGCTTCGGAAGCTTGGCTCTGATGAGGGTAAGGGATATGGCGAGGATAAAGTGGGAGAGCAGAGATAGAGCCCTGGTTTTGTTGGGGCTACCAAGGGAAGGTGAGGGCCAGCATCAACATTGATTAATGGTTACCTCAGTGCCAAGCCCCTTGTGGAGGGTGGCCGCTTCGGAGCTTGGCCCTGATGAGGGTAAGGGATATGTCGAGGATAACTGGGAGAACAGACACAGAGCGCCGGTGTTGGTGGGGTTGCCAAGGGAAGGTGAGGGCCAGCATCAACCTTGATTCCTGACTACCTCAGTGCCTAAGGCCCACGTGGTGGGTGGTCGCTTCGGAGCTTGGCTCTGATGAGGGTAAGAGATACGTCGAGGTTAGCTGAGAGAACAGACACAGAGCGCCATCTAGTGGGTAGACGTTTTAGACCCTGGATCTGATGGAGGTAAGATGTAAGTTGATGTTTAGGTGGGAGACCAAAAAGAAGGGGGCAGGTGTTGGTGGGGCTGAGGATGGGCTGCCAAGAAAAGGTGAGGGCCAGCATGAACCTTGATTCCTGGCTACCTCAGTGCCTAAGGCCCACGTGGTGGGTGGTCGCCTTGGAGCTTGGCTCTGATGAGAGTAAGGAATACGTCGAGGTTAGCTGAGAGAACAGACACAGAGCCCCGGTATTGGTAGGGCTGAGAAGGGGCCTGCAAGAGATCGTGAGGGCCAGCATCAGCCTTGATTCTTGGCTACCTCAGTGCCAAAGCCCCATGAGGAGGGCTGTTGCTTCGGAGCTTGTCTCTGAAGCGGGTAAGTGCTAGGTCGAGGTTAGTTGAGAGAAGAGACACAGAGCCCCGGTTTTGGTGGGGCCGCCAAGAGAAGGTGAGGGCCAGCATCAAACTTGATTCCTGGCTACCTCAGTGCTTCGACCCATGTGGCGGGTGGCCGCTCCAAAGTTTGGCCCTGAGGAGCTTAAGGGATAGGCTGATGTTAGGTGCGAGCAGAGACACAGAACGCCGGTGTTGGTGAGGCTGCCAAGAGATCGTGAGGGCCACCATCAACCTCGATTCCTGGCTACCTCAGTGCCAAGCCCACGTGGAGGATTACCACTTCGTAGCTTGGCCCTGGTGAGGGTCAGGGCTAGATTGACGTTAGGTGCAAGAAGAGACACAGAGCCCTGGCATTGGTGCGGCTGAGAAGGGGCTGCGTAGTGATCGTCAGGGCCAGCATCAACCTTGATTCCTGGCTACTTCAGTGCCTAAGCCCCACATGAAGAGTGGTCGCCTCGGAGCTTGGCTGTGATGAGGGTAAGGGATATATGGAGGATAAGTGGGAGAACAGAGACAGAGCCCTGGTGTTGGTGGGGCTGAGAAGGGGCTGCCAAGGGACCGTCAGGGCCAGCATCAGCCTTGGTTCCTGGCAACTTCAGTGCCTAGCCCCATGTGGTCCGTGTCCGCTTAGGAGCTTGGCCCTGGTGAGGCCCAGGGCTAGGTTGCGGTTAGGAGGGAGAAAAGAGAGAGAGCCCCGGCATTGGTGCGGCTGAGAAGGGGCTGCGACGTGATCGTGAGGGCCAGCATCAACCTTGATTCTTGACTACCTCAGTGCCTAAGCCCCACATGTAGAGTGGTCGCTTCGGAGCTTGGCCCTGGTGAGGGTCAGGGCTATGTTGAGGTTAGGTGGGAGAACAGTCATAGAGCCCGGGTGTTGGTGAGGCTACCAGGGGAAGGTGTGGGTCAGCATCATCCTTGATTCCTGGCTATTTCTGTGCCTGAGCCGCATGAGGTGGGTGGCCGTTTCGGAGGTTGGCTCTGATGAGGTTAAAGGATAGTTTGAGGTACTGCGTAGATAATGAGGCCCTTCTTCACCCACTACATGGGGCTCCAAAAGAGGAGTAGCCCTTTCCCTGTCCCGATAACACCGCTCCTGTCCCTTATTCTCAAACCTAAATATCAACCTTTACCTTACCATCACCAGAGCCCATTTCCTAAACGGCTTCCCACCAGATGGCGCTCCAACACAGAAGGAACCAGGATTCGAAGCTGTTTCTTGCTCTCACTTTTCGTGGCAGCCCTTTCCGAGGGAGCTGCTCTCGCTTTACCACCCAAACAGGAACCTTACCACAGCCCAATTGCAAAGCAGTCGATCCCCACTTTGGGCTCCCATACACAAATAGGCAGGACTGAAAGATGTTGGCGGCTCTCACCTTCCCTTGATAGACCCTTCTCAGCTGCCCAGCACCCAGCCAGCTCCAGCACCCCAAATGTGCCATATCCACCACACCTAGCACCCCTTGCTACACATTGGTGGTACTTGGTGCTGGGCATGTTCCGTTGCTCAGTGGTGGGGGTGTTGGTTGGTGGGCACTGCGGGGACTGGCTTCTTGTCATGTCCTGGTGCTGGGTGGTGGGCACTGCGGGGACTGGCTTCTTGTCATGTCCTGGTGCTGGGTGGTGGGCACTGCGGGGACTGGCTTCTTGTCATATCCTGGTGCTGGGTGGTGGGCACTGGTTTGTTGTCATGTCCTGGTGCTGGGGATGCTGGGTGCTGCGTGGTGGGCTCTGGGCTGGGTGCTGGGCTTGTCCAGGTGCTGTGTGTTGGCACTGGGTGTGCTGGGTTGTGCGCATGTGTGGGAATCAGTGCTGGGCCCTGGAAGTGGTGGGTGGAGGGTATGATGGGTGCATGTCGTGGTTTAACCCCAGCCAGCAAATAAACCCCACGCAGCCGCTTGCTCACTCCTCACCCCCCACCCTGTGGGACTGGGGAGAGAATCGAGAGGGCACAGTAGGAAAACTCCCGGGTTGAGTCAAAAACACTTTAATGATTGAAATAAAACGAAGTAGAACAGTAATAATAGCAATGAGTACAACAACAGACTATACGAAGCAGGCAATGCAAAATGCAACCACCTACCGCTGCCGACCACATGTCACGAGCTGGGGGGAGGCCCCCACCGCCCCCCCCGTTTTTTTGTCCTGAGCATGATGTCACATCCTATACAATACCCCATTGGCCAGTTGGGTCAACCACCACGGCTGTACGCTCCACCCGCCCCGAGCTTCCCCTGCACGTGGCAGGGCATGACAGGGCGAAAAGAGAAAACAAAAGTCTCCCCGGTGCAAGCACCGCCCAGAAACAGCCAAAGCATTAAAGGGCCATCAATGCTCCTTTCACATCAAACCCAAAAACCAACACACCCACAAGCTACTGGGAGGAAAGTTAACTCTGTCCCTGCCAGAAGCAGGACAGTGCAGTGTGAGGAAGAAAACCAGAGCCCGAGGAACAAAACCAGGGATCAAGGAACAAAACCAGAGCCCGAGGAACTAAACTAGAGCCCGAGGAACAAAACCAGGGCCTGAGGAACAAAACCAAAGCCCAAGGAACAAAACCAGAGACCGAGGAAGAAAAGGAGGGCCCGAGGAACTAAACCAGAGCCCAACGAGCAAAAGGACGGCTGGAGGAACAAAACCAGAGACCGAGGAACAAAGCCAGAGCCAAGGAACAAAAGGAGGGCCCGAGGAGCAAAACCAGAACTAGAAGAAAAAAACCAGGGCCCGAGGAACAAAACCAGAGCCCGTGGAAATAAACCAGAACCAGAGGAACAAAACCAGAGCCCGAAGAACAAAACCAGAGCCCGAGGAACAAAACCAGAGACCGAGGAACAAATGGAGGGCCCGAGGAACAAAACGAGACCCGTGGAAGCAAACAAGAGCCCGAGGAGCTAAACCAGAGCTGGAAGAACAGAACCAGAGCCCGAGGAACAAAACCAGCCCTCGAGGAAGAAAACCCGAGCGCGAGGAAGAAAACCAGAGCCCGAGGGAAAAAACCAGAGCTAGAGGATCAAAACCACACTCGAGGAAGAAAACCAGAGCGCGAGGAACAAAACCAGAGCCCGAGGAACAAAACCAGAGCCAATGGAACTAAAACAGAGCCCGAAGAAGAAAACCAGGGCCTGTGGAAGAAAACCAGAGCCCGAGGAACAAAACCAGAGCCCGAGAACTAAACCAGAGCCCAAAGCACAAACCAGAGCCCGTGGAACTAACCCAGAGCCGGAGGAAGAAATCGAGAGCCCGAGGAACAAAACCCGAGCAGGAGGAGTAAAACCAGCCCTCGAGGAGCAAAACCAGAGCCTGAGGAAGAAAACCTGAGCCCGAGGAAGAAAACCAGAGCCCGAGGAAGAAATCCAGAGCCCGAGGAACAAAACCAGCCATCGAGGAACAAAACCAGCCATCGAGGAACAAAACCAGAGCCTGAGAAAGAAAATGAGAGCCAGGGGAAGACAACCAGAGCTAGACGAGCAAAACCAAAGCTCGAGGAACAAAACCAGAGCCCGAGGAACGAAACCAGAGCCGACAGAACAAAGCCAGATGCCGAAGAACAAAAGGAGGGCCCGAGGAAAAAAACCAGAGCCCCTGAAACTAAACGAGAGCCCGAGGAACAAAACCAGAGCCCAAGGAACAAAACCAGAGCAAATGGAACTAAACCAGAGCCCGAGGAACAAAACCAGAGCAAATGGAACTAAACCAGAGCCCGAGGAACAAAACCAGAGCCCGAGGAACAAATCCAGAACCCGAGGAACAAAACCAGAGCCAGAGGAAAAATAAGAGGGCCCGAGGAACAAAACCAGAGCCCGTGGAACAAATCAAGAGCCCGAGAACTAAACCAGAGCCCAAAGAACAAAACCAGAGCCCGTGCAATTAAACCAGATCTCAAGGAACAAAACCATAGCCTGAGGAAAAAAACCAGAGACCATGGAACAAAACAAAGAGCCTGCGGAACAAAACCAGAGCCCGAGGAACAAAAGCAGAGCCCGAGGAAGAAAAGGAGGGCTGGAGGAACAAAACTAGAGCACATGGAACCAAACCAGAGCCCGAGGAACAAAACCAGAGCTGGAGGAGCAAAACTAGGGACCAAGGAACAAAACGAGAGCCCGAGGAAGAAAACCAGAGTCCGAGGAATAAAACCAGAGCCCGAGGAACAAAACCAGGGCCTGAGGCACAAAACCAGAGACTGAGGAACAAAACCAGATCTGGAGGAGCAAAACCACGGCCCGAGGAACAAAAGCAGAGCCCGAGGAAGAAAACCAGAGGGTGAGGAACAAAACCAGAGCCCGAGGAACAAAACCAGTGCCTGAGGAACAAAACCAAAGCCCAAGGAACAAAACCAGAGCCAATGGAACTAAAACAGAGCCCGAAGAAGAAAACCAGGGCCTGTGGAAGAAAACCAGAGCCCGAGGAACAAAACCAGAGCCCGAGAACTAAACCAGAGCCCAAAGCACAAACCAGAGCCCGTGGAACTAACCCAGAGCCGGAGGGAGAAATCGAGAGCCCGAGGAACAAAACCCGAGCAGGAGGAGTAAAACCAGCCCTCGAGGAGCAAAACCAGAGCCTGAGGAAGAAAACCTGAGCCCGAGGAAGAAAACCAGAGCCCGAGGAAGAAATCCAGAGCCCGAGGAACAAAACCAGCCATCGAGGAACAAAACCAGCCATCGAGGAACAAAACCAGAGCCCGAGGAACAAAACCAGGGCCTGAGGAACAAAACCAAAGCCCGAGGAACAAAACCAGAGCCCATGGAACTAAAACAGAGCCCGAAGAAGAAAACCAGGGCCTGTGGAAGAAAACCAGAGCCCGAGGAACAAAACGAGAGCCCGAGAACTAAACCAGAGCCCAAAGCACAAACCAGAGCCTGTGGAACTAACCCAGAGCCGGAGGGAGAAATCGAGAGCCCGAGGAACAAAACCCGAGCTGGAGGAGTAAAACCAGCCCTCGAGGAGCAAAACCAGAGCCTGAGGAAGAAAACCTGAGCCCGAGGAAGAAAACCAGAGCCCGAGGAAGAAATCCAGAGCCCGAGGAACAAAACCAGCCATCGAGGAACAAAACCAGCCATCGAGGAACAAAACCAGAGCCTGAGAAAGAAAATGAGAGCCAGGGGAAGACAACCAGAGCTAGACGAGCAAAACCAAAGCTCGAGGAACAAAACCAGAGCCCGAGGAACGAAACCAGAGCCGACAGAACAAAACCAGATGCCGAAGAACAAAAGGAGGGCCCGAGGAACAAAACCAGAGCCCCTGAAACTAAACGAGAGCCCGAGGAACAAAACCAGAGCCCGAGGAACAAAACCAGAGCAAATGGAACTAAACCAGAGCCCGAGGAACAAAACCAGAGCCCGAGGAACAAATCCAGAACCCGAGGAACAAAACCAGAGCCAGAGGAAAAATAAGAGGGCCCGAGGAACAAAACCAGAGCCCGTGGAACAAATCAAGAGCCCGAGAACTAAACCAGAGCCCAAAGAACAAAACCAGAGCCCGTGGAATTACACCAGATCTCAAGGAACAAAACCGTAGCCTGAGGAAAAAAACCAGAGCCCAAGGAACAAAACAAAGAGCCTGCGGAACAAAACCAGGGCCCGAGGAACAAAAGCAGAGCCCGAGGAAGAAAAGGAGGGCTGGAGGAACAACACTAGAGCACATGGAACCAAACCAGAGCCCGAGGAACAAAACCAGAGCCCGAGGAAACAAACCAGAGCCTGAGGCACAAAACCAGAAACTGAGGAACAAAACCAGATCTGGAGGAGCAAAACCACGGCCCGAGGAACAAAACGAGAGCCTGAGGAAGAAAACCAGAGTCCGAGGAACAAAAGCAGAGCCCGAGGAAGAAAACCAGAGCGTGAGGAAGAAAACCAGAGCCCGAGGAACAAAACCAGAGCCCGAGGAACAAAACCAGGGCCTGAGGAACAAAACCAAAGCCCAAGGAACAAAACCAGAGACCGAGGAAGAAAAGGAGGGCCCGAGGAACTAAACCAGAGCCCAACGAGCAAAAGGACGGCTGGAGGAACAAAACCAGAGACCGAGGAAAAAAGCCAGAGCCAAGGAACAAAAGGAGGGCCCGAGGAGCAAAACCAGAACTAGAAGAACAAAACCAGGGCCCGAGGAACAAAACCAGAGCCCGAAGAAATAAACCAGAACCGGAGGAACAAAACCAGAGCCCGATGAAGAAATCCAGAGCCCGAGGAACAAAACCAGCCATCGAGGAACAAAACCAGAGCCTGAGAAAGAAAATGAGAGCCAGGGGAAGACAACCAGAGCTAGACGAGCAAAACCAAAGCTCGAGGAACAAAACCAGAGCCCGAGGAACAAATCCAGAACCCGAGGAACAAAACCAGAGCCAGAGGAAAAATAAGAGGGCCCGAGGAACAAAACCAGAGCCCGTGGAACAAATCAAGAGCCCGAGAACTAAACCAGAGCCCAAAGAACAAAACCAGAGCCCGTGCAATTAAACCAGATCTCATGGAACAAACCCATAGCCTGAGGAAAAAAACCAGAGCCCAAGGAACAAAACAAAGAGCCTGCGGAACAAAACCAGGGCCCGAGGAACAAAAGCAGAGCCCGAGGAAGAAAAGGAGGGCTGGAGGAACAACACTAGAGCACATGGAACCAAACCAGAGCCCGAGGAACAAAACCAGAGCTGGAGGAGCAAAACTAGGGACCAAGGAAAAAAACGAGAGCCCGAGGAAGAAAACCAGAGTCCGAGGAATAAAACCAGAGCCCGAGGAAACAAACCAGAGCCTGAGGCACAAAACCAGAGACTGAGGAACAAAACCAGATCTGGAGGAGCAAAACCACGTCCCGAGGAACAAAACCAGAGCCCGAGGAAGAAAACCAGAGCGTGAGGAACAAAACCAGAGCCCGAGGAACAAAACCAGGGCCTGAGGAACAAAACCAAAGCCCAAGGAACAAAACCAGAGACCGAGGAAGAAAAGGAGGGCCCGAGGAACTAAACCAGAGCCCAACGAGCAAAAGGACGGCTGGAGGAACAAAACCAGAGACCGAGGAACAAAGCCAGAGCCAAGGAACAAAAGGAGGGCCCGAGGAGCAAAACCAGAACTAGAAGAACAAAACCAGGGCCCGAGGAACAAAACCAGAGCCTGTGGAAATAAACCAGAACCGGAGGAACAAAACCAGAGCCCGAAGAACAAAACCAGAGCCCGAGGAACAAAACCAGAGACCGAGGAACAAATGGAGGGCCCGAGGAACAAAACGAGACCCGTGGAAGAAAACAAGAGCCCGAGGAGCTAAACCAGAGCTGGAAGAACAGAACCAGAGCCCGAGGAACAAAACCAGCCCTCGAGGAAGAAAACCCGAGCGCGAGGAAGAAAACCAGAGCCCGAGGGAAAAAACCAGAGCTAGAGGATCAAAACCACACTCGAGGAAGAAAACCAGAGCGCGAGGAAGAAAACCAGAGCGCGAGGAACAAAACCAGAGCCAATGGAACTAAAACAGAGCCCGAAGAAGAAAACCAGGGCCTGTGGAAGAAAACCAGAGCCCGAGGAACAAAACCAGAGCCCGAGAACTAAACCAGAGCCCAAAGCACAAACCAGAGCCCGTGGAACTAACCCAGAGCCGGAGGAAGAAATCGAGAGCCCGAGGAACAAAACCCGAGCTGGAGGAGTAAAACCAGCCCTCGAGGAGCAAAACCAGAGCCTGAGGAAGAAAACCTGAGCCCGAGGAAGAAAACCAGAGCCCGAGGAAGAAATCCAGAGCCCGAGGAACAAAACCAGCCATCGAGGAACAAAACTAGGCATCGAGGAACAAAACCAGAGCCTGAGAAAGAAAATGAGAGCCAGGGGAAGGCAACCAGAGCTAGACGAGCAAAACCAAAGCTCGAGGAACAAAACCAGAGCCCGAGGAACGAAACCAGAGCCGACAGAACAAAACCAGATGCCGAAGAACAAAAGGAGGGCCCAAGGAACAAAACCAGAGCCCCTGAAACTAAACGAGAGCCCGAGGAAAAAAACCAGAGCCCAAGGAACAAAACCAGAGCAAATGGAACTAAACCAGAGCCCGAGGAACAAAACCAGAGCCTGAGGAACAAAACCAGAGCCCGAGGAACAAAACCAGAGCCCGAGGAACAAATCCAGAACCCGAAGAACAAAACCAGAGCCAGAGGAAAAATAAGAGGGCCCGAGGAACAAAACCAGAGCCCGTGGAACAAATCAAGAGCCCGAGAACTAAACCAGAGCCCAAAGAACAAAACCAGAGCCCGTGGAATTACACCAGATCTCAAGGAACAAAACCGTAGCCTGAGGAAAAAAACCAGAGCCCAAGGAACAAAACAAAGAGCCTGCGGAACAAAACCAGGGCCCGAGGAACAAAAGCAGAGCCCGAGGAAGAAAAGGAGGGCTGGAGGAACAACACTAGAGCACATGGAACCAAACCAGAGCCCGAGGAACAAAACCAGAGCCCGAGGAAACAAACCAGAGCCTGAGGCACAAAACCAGAAACTGAGGAACAAAACCAGATCTGGAGGAGCAAAACCACGGCCCGAGGAACAAAACGAGAGCCTGAGGAAGAAAACCAGAGTCCGAGGAACAAAAGCAGAGCCCGAGGAAGAAAACCAGAGCGTGAGGAAGAAAACCAGAGCCCGAGGAACAAAACCAGAGCCCGAGGAACAAAACCAGGGCCTGAGGAACAAAACCAAAGCCCAAGGAACAAAACCAGAGACCGAGGAAGAAAAGGAGGGCCCGAGGAACTAAACCAGAGCCCAACGAGCAAAAGGACGGCTGGAGGAACAAAACCAGAGACCGAGGAAAAAAGCCAGAGCCAAGGAACAAAAGGAGGGCCCGAGGAGCAAAACCAGAACTAGAAGAACAAAACCAGGGCCTGAGGAACAAAACCAAAGCCAAAGGAACAAAACCAGAGCCAGAGGCAAAATAAGAGGGCCCGAGGAACAAAACCAGAGCCCGTGGAACAAATCAAGAGCCCGAGAACTAAACCAGAGCCCAAAGAACAAAACCAGAGCCCGTGCAATTAAACCAGATCTCAAGGAACAAAACCGTAGCCTGAGGAAAAAAACCAGAGACCATGGAACAAAACAAAGAGCCTGCGGAACAAAACCAGAGCCCGAGGAACAAAAGCAGAGCCCGAGGAAGAAAAGGAGGGCTGGAGGAACAACACTAGAGCACATGGAACCAAACCAGAGCCCGAGGAACAAAACCAGAGCTGGAGGAGCAAAACTAGGGACCAAGGAACAAAACGAGAGCCCGAGGAAGAAAACCAGAGTCCGAGGAATAAAACCAGAGCCCGAGGAACAAAACCAGGGCCTGAGGCACAAAACCAGAGACTGAGGAACAAAACCAGATCTGGAGGAGCAAAACCACGTCCCGAGGAACAAAACCAGAGCCCGAGGAAGAAAACCAGAGCGTGAGGAACAAAACCAGAGCCCGAGAAACAAAACCAGGGCCTGAGGAACAAAACCAAAGCCCAAGGAACAAAACCAGAGACCGAGGAAGAAAAGGAGGGCCCGAGGAACTAAACCAGAGCCCAACGAGCAAAAGGACGGCTGGAGGAACAAAACCAGAGACCGAGGAACAAAGCCAGAGCTAAGGAACAAAAGGAGGGCCCGAGGAGCAAAACCAGAGCCCGAGGAACAAAACCAGCCCTCGAGGAAGAAAACCCGAGCGCGAGGAAGAAAACCAGAGCCCGAGGAACAAAACCAGAGCCAATGGAACTAAAACAGAGCCCGAAGAAGAAAACCAGGGCCTGTGGAAGAAAACCAGAGCCCGAGGAACAAAACCAGAGCCCGAGAACTAAACCAGAGCCCAAAGCACAAACCAGAGCCCGTGGAACTAACCCAGAGCCGGAGGGAGAAATCGAGAGCCCGAGGAACAAAACCCGAGCAGGAGGAGTAAAACCAGCCCTCGAGGAGCAAAACCAGAGCCTGAGGAAGAAAACCTGAGCCCGAGGAAGAAAACCAGAGCCCGAGGAAGAAATCCAGAGCCCGAGGAACAAAACCAGCCATCGAGGAACAAAACCAGCCATCGAGGAACAAAACCAGAGCCTGAGAAAGAAAATGAGAGCCAGGGGAAGACAACCAGAGCTAGACGAGCAAAACCAAAGCTCGAGGAACAAAACCAGAGCCCGAGGAACGAAACCAGAGCCGACAGAACAAAACCAGATGCCGAAGAACAAAAGGAGGGCCCGAGGAACAAAACCAGAGCCCCTGAAAGTAAACGGGAGCCCGAGGAACAAAACCAGAGCCCGAGGAACAAAACCAGAGCAAATGGAACTAAACCAGAGCCCGAGGAACAAAACCAGAGCCCGAGGAACAAAACCAGAGCCCGAGGAACAAATCCAGAACCCGAGGTACAAAACCAGAGCCAGAGGAAAAATAAGAGGGCCCGAGGAACAAAACCAGAGCCCGTGGAACAAATCAAGAGCCCGAGAACTAAACCAGAGCCCAAAGAACAAAACCAGAGCCCGTGGAATTACACCAGATCTCAAGGAACAAAACCATAGCCTGAGGAACAAAACCAGAGCCCAAGGAACAAAACAAAGAGCCTGCGGAACAAAACCAGGGCCCGAGGAACAAAACCAGGGCCTGAGGAACAAAACCAAAGCCCAAGGAACAAAACCAGAGACCGAGGAAGAAAAGGAGGGCCCGAGGAACTAAACCAGAGCCCAACGAGCAAAAGGACGGCTGGAGGAACAAAACCAGAGACCGAGGAACAAAGCCAGAGCTAAGGAACAAAAGGAGGGCCCGAGGAGCAAAACCAGAGCTAGAAGAACAAAACCAGGGCCCGAGAAACAAAACCAGAGCCCGTGGAAATAAACCAGAACCGGAGGAACAAAACCAGAGCCCGATGAAGAAATCCAGAGCCCGAGGAACAAAACCAGCCATCGAGGAAAAAAACCAGAGCCTGAGAAAGAAAATGAGAGCCAGGGGAAGACAACCAGAGCTAGACGAGCAAAACCAAAGCTCGAGGAACAAAACCAGAGCCCGAGGAACAACTCCAGAACCCGAGGAACAAAACCAGAGCCAGAGGAAAAATAAGAGGGCCCGAGGAACAAAACCAGAGCCCGTGGAACAAATCAAGAGCCCGAGAACTAAACCAGAGCCTAAAGAACAAAACCAGAGCCCGTGCAATTAAACCAGATCTCATGGAACAAAACCATAGCCTGAGGAAAAAAACCAGAGCCCAAGGAACAAAACAAAGAGCCTGCGGAACAAAACCAGAGCCCGAGGAACAAAAGCAGAGCCCGAGGAAGAAAAGGAGGGCTGGAGGAACAACACTAGAGCACATGGAACCAAACCAGAGCCCGAGGAACAAAACCAGAGCTGGAGGAGCAAAACGAGGGACCAAGGAACAAAACGAGAGCCCGAAGAAAAAAACCAGAGTCCGAGGAATAAAACCAGAGCCCGAGGAAACAAACCAGAGCCTGAGGCACAAAACCAGAGACTGAGGAACAAAACCAGATCTGGAGGAGCAAAACCACGGCCCGAGGAACAAAAGCAGAGCCTGAGGAAGAAAACCAGAGTCCGAGGAACAAAAGCAGAGCCCGAGGAAGAAAATCAGAGCGTGAGGAACAAAACCAGAGCCCGAGGAACAAAACCAGAGCGTGAGGAAGAAAACCAGAGCCCGAGGAACCAAACCAGAGCTGGAGGAGCAAAACGAGGGACCAAGGAACAAAACGAGAGCCCGAGGAAGAAAACCAGAGTCGGAGGAATAAAACCAGAGCCCGAGGAAACAAACCAGAGACCGAGGAAGAAAAGGAGGGCCCGAGGAACTAAACCTGAGCCCGACGAGCAAAAGGACGGCTGGAGGAACAAAACCAGAGACCGAGGAACAAAGCCAGAGCTAAGGAACAAAAGGAGGGCCCGAGGAGCAAAACCAGAACTAGAAGAACAAAACCAGGGCCCGAGGAACAAAACCAGAGCCCGCGGAAATAAACCAGAACCGGAGGAACAAAACCAGAGCCTGAGGAAGAAATCCAGAGCCCGAGGAACAAAACCAGCCATCGAGGAACAAAACCAGAGCCTGAGAAAGAAAATGAGAGCCAGGGGAAGACAACCAGAGCTAGACGAGCAAAACCAAAGCTCGAGGAACAAAACCAGAGCCCGAGGAACGAAACCAGAGCCGACAGAACAAAACCAGATGCCGAAGAACAAAAGGAGGGCCCGAGGAACAAAACCAGAGCCCCTGAAAGTAAACGAGAGCCCGAGGAACAAAACCAGAGCCCGAGGAACAAAACCAGAGCAAATGGAACTAAACCAGAGCCCGAGGAACAAAACCAGAGCCCGAGGAACAAATCCAGAACCCGAGGAACAAAACCAGAGCCAGAGGAAAAATAAGAGGGCCCGAGGAACAAAACCAGAGCCCGTGGAACAAATCAAGAGCCCGAGAACTAAACCAGAGCCCAAAGAACAAAACCAGAGCCCGTGGAATTACACCAGATCTCAAGGAACAAAACCGTAGCCTGAGGAAAAAAACCAGAGCCCAAGGAACAAAACAAAGAGCCTGCGGAACAAAACCAGGGCCCGAGGAACAAAAGCAGAGCCCGAGGAAGAAAAGGAGGGCTGGAGGAACAACACTAGAGCACATGGAACCAAACCAGAGCCCGAGGAACAAAACCAGAGCCCGAGGAAACAAACCAGAGCCTGAGGCACAAAACCAGAAACTGAGGAACAAAACCAGATCTGGAGGAGCAAAACCACGGCCCGAGGAACAAAACGAGAGCCTGAGGAAGAAAACCAGAGTCCGAGGAACAAAAGCAGAGCCCGAGGAAGAAAACCAGAGCGTGAGGAAGAAAACCAGAGCCCGAGGAACAAAACCAGAGCCCGAGGAACAAAACCAGGGCCTGAGGAACAAAACCAAAGCCCAAAGAACAAAACCAGAGACCGAGGAAGAAAAGGAGGGCCCGAGGAACTAAACCAGAGCCCAACGAGCAAAAGGACGGCTGGAGGAACAAAACCAGAGACCGAGGAAAAAAGCCAGAGCCAAGGAACAAAAGGAGGGCCCGAGGAGCAAAACCAGAGCTAGAAGAACAAAACCAGGGCCCGAGGAACAAAACCAGAGCCCGAAGAAATAAACCAGAACCGGAGGAACAAAACCAGAGCCCGAGGAAGAAATCCAGAGCCCGAGGAACAAAACCAGCCATCGAGGAACAAAACCAGAGCCTGAGAAAGAAAATGAGAGCCAGGGGAAGACAACCAGAGCTAGACGAGCAAAACCAAAGCTCGAGGAACAAAACCAGAGCCCGAGGAACAAATCCAGAACCCGAGGAACAAAACCAGAGCCAGAGGAAAAATAAGAGGGCCCGAGGAACAAAACCAGAGCCCGTGGAACAAATCAAGAGCCCGAGAACTAAACCAGAGCCCAAAGAACAAAACCAGAGCCCGTGCAATTAAACCAGATCTCATGGAACAAACCCATAGCCTGAGGAAAAAAACCAGAGCCCAAGGAACAAAACAAAGAGCCTGCGGAACAAAACCAGGGCCCGAGGAACAAAAGCAGAGCCCGAGGAAGAAAAGGAGGGCTGGAGGAACAACACTAGAGCACATGGAACCAAACCAGAGCCCGAGGAACAAAACCAGAGCTGGAGGAGCAAAACTAGGGACCAAGGAAAAAAACGAGAGCCCGAGGAAGAAAACCAGAGTCCGAGGAATAAAACCAGAGCCCGAGGAAACAAACCAGAGCCTGAGGCACAAAACCAGAGACTGAGGAACAAAACCAGATCTGGAGGAGCAAAACCACGTCCCGAGGAACAAAACCAGAGCCCGAGGAAGAAAACCAGAGCGTGAGGAACAAAACCAGAGCCCAAGGAACAAAACCAGGGCCTGAGGAACAAAACCAAAGCCCAAGGAACAAAACCAGAGACCGAGGAAGAAAAGGAGGGCCCGAGGAACTAAACCAGAGCCCAACGAGCAAAAGGACGGCTGGAGGAACAAAACCAGAGACCGAGGAACAAAGCCAGAGCCAAGGAACAAAAGGAGGGCCCGAGGAGCAAAACCAGAACTAGAAGAACAAAACCAGGGCCCGAGGAACAAAACCAGAGCCTGTGGAAATAAACCAGAACCGGAGGAACAAAACCAGAGCCCGAAGAACAAAACCAGAGCCCGAGGAACAAAACCAGAGACCGAGGAACAAATGGAGGGCCCGAGGAACAAAACGAGACCCGTGGAAGAAAACAAGAGCCCGAGGAGCTAAACCAGAGCTGGAAGAACAGAACCAGAGCCCGAGGAACAAAACCAGCCCTCGAGGAAGAAAACCCGAGCGCGAGGAAGAAAACCAGAGCCCGAGGGAAAAAACCAGAGCTAGAGGATCAAAACCACACTCGAGGAAGAAAACCAGAGCGCGAGGAAGAAAACCAGAGCGCGAGGAACAAAACCAGAGCCAATGGAACTAAAACAGAGCCCGAAGAAGAAAACCAGGGCCTGTGGAAGAAAACCAGAGCCCGAGGAACAAAACCAGAGCCCGAGAACTAAACCAGAGCCCAAAGCACAAACCAGAGCCCGTGGAACTAACCCAGAGCCGGAGGAAGAAATCGAGAGCCCGAGGAACAAAACCCGAGCTGGAGGAGTAAAACCAGCCCTCGAGGAGCAAAACCAGAGCCTGAGGAAGAAAACCTGAGCCCGAGGAAGAAAACCAGAGCCCGAGGAAGAAATCCAGAGCCCGAGGAACAAAACCAGCCATCGAGGAACAAAACTAGGCATCGAGGAACAAAACCAGAGCCTGAGAAAGAAAATGAGAGCCAGGGGAAGGCAACCAGAGCTAGACGAGCAAAACCAAAGCTCGAGGAACAAAACCAGAGCCCGAGGAACGAAACCAGAGCCGACAGAACAAAACCAGATGCCGAAGAACAAAAGGAGGGCCCAAGGAACAAAACCAGAGCCCCTGAAACTAAACGAGAGCCCGAGGAACAAAACCAGAGCCCAAGGAACAAAACCAGAGCAAATGGAACTAAACCAGAGCCCGAGGAACAAAACCAGAGCCTGAGGAACAAAACCAGAGCCCGAGGAACAAAACCAGAGCCCGAGGAACAAATCCAGAACCCGAAGAACAAAACCAGAGCCAGAGGAAAAATAAGAGGGCCCGAGGAACAAAACCAGAGCCCGTGGAACAAATCAAGAGCCCGAGAACTAAACCAGAGCCCAAAGAACAAAACCAGAGCCCGTGGAATTACACCAGATCTCAAGGAACAAAACCGTAGCCTGAGGAAAAAAACCAGAGCCCAAGGAACAAAACAAAGAGCCTGCGGAACAAAACCAGGGCCCGAGGAACAAAAGCAGAGCCCGAGGAAGAAAAGGAGGGCTGGAGGAACAACACTAGAGCACATGGAACCAAACCAGAGCCCGAGGAACAAAACCAGAGCCCGAGGAAACAAACCAGAGCCTGAGGCACAAAACCAGAAACTGAGGAACAAAACCAGATCTGGAGGAGCAAAACCACGGCCCGAGGAACAAAACGAGAGCCTGAGGAAGAAAACCAGAGTCCGAGGAACAAAAGCAGAGCCCGAGGAAGAAAACCAGAGCGTGAGGAAGAAAACCAGAGCCCGAGGAACAAAACCAGAGCCCGAGGAACAAAACCAGGGCCTGAGGAACAAAACCAAAGCCCAAGGAACAAAACCAGAGACCGAGGAAGAAAAGGAGGGCCCGAGGAACTAAACCAGAGCCCAACGAGCAAAAGGACGGCTGGAGGAACAAAACCAGAGACCGAGGAAAAAAGCCAGAGCCAAGGAACAAAAGGAGGGCCCGAGGAGCAAAACCAGAACTAGAAGAACAAAACCAGGGCCTGAGGAACAAAACCAAAGCCAAAGGAACAAAACCAGAGCCAGAGGCAAAATAAGAGGGCCCGAGGAACAAAACCAGAGCCCGTGGAACAAATCAAGAGCCCGAGAACTAAACCAGAGCCCAAAGAACAAAACCAGAGCCCGTGCAATTAAACCAGATCTCAAGGAACAAAACCGTAGCCTGAGGAAAAAAACCAGAGACCATGGAACAAAACAAAGAGCCTGCGGAACAAAACCAGAGCCCGAGGAACAAAAGCAGAGCCCGAGGAAGAAAAGGAGGGCTGGAGGAACAACACTAGAGCACATGGAACCAAACCAGAGCCCGAGGAACAAAACCAGAGCTGGAGGAGCAAAACTAGGGACCAAGGAACAAAACGAGAGCCCGAGGAAGAAAACCAGAGTCCGAGGAATAAAACCAGAGCCCGAGGAACAAAACCAGGGCCTGAGGCACAAAACCAGAGACTGAGGAACAAAACCAGATCTGGAGGAGCAAAACCACGTCCCGAGGAACAAAACCAGAGCCCGAGGAAGAAAACCAGAGCGTGAGGAACAAAACCAGAGCCCGAGAAACAAAACCAGGGCCTGAGGAACAAAACCAAAGCCCAAGGAACAAAACCAGAGACCGAGGAAGAAAAGGAGGGCCCGAGGAACTAAACCAGAGCCCAACGAGCAAAAGGACGGCTGGAGGAACAAAACCAGAGACCGAGGAACAAAGCCAGAGCTAAGGAACAAAAGGAGGGCCCGAGGAGCAAAACCAGAGCCCGAGGAACAAAACCAGCCCTCGAGGAAGAAAACCCGAGCGCGAGGAAGAAAACCAGAGCCCGAGGAACAAAACCAGAGCCAATGGAACTAAAACAGAGCCCGAAGAAGAAAACCAGGGCCTGTGGAAGAAAACCAGAGCCCGAGGAACAAAACCAGAGCCCGAGAACTAAACCAGAGCCCAAAGCACAAACCAGAGCCCGTGGAACTAACCCAGAGCCGGAGGGAGAAATCGAGAGCCCGAGGAACAAAACCCGAGCAGGAGGAGTAAAACCAGCCCTCGAGGAGCAAAACCAGAGCCTGAGGAAGAAAACCTGAGCCCGAGGAAGAAAACCAGAGCCCGAGGAAGAAATCCAGAGCCCGAGGAACAAAACCAGCCATCGAGGAACAAAACCAGCCATCGAGGAACAAAACCAGAGCCTGAGAAAGAAAATGAGAGCCAGGGGAAGACAACCAGAGCTAGACGAGCAAAACCAAAGCTCGAGGAACAAAACCAGAGCCCGAGGAACGAAACCAGAGCCGACAGAACAAAACCAGATGCCGAAGAACAAAAGGAGGGCCCGAGGAACAAAACCAGAGCCCCTGAAAGTAAACGGGAGCCCGAGGAACAAAACCAGAGCCCGAGGAACAAAACCAGAGCAAATGGAACTAAACCAGAGCCCGAGGAACAAAACCAGAGCCCGAGGAACAAAACCAGAGCCCGAGGAACAACTCCAGAACCCGAGGTACAAAACCAGAGCCAGAGGAAAAATAAGAGGGCCCGAGGAACAAAACCAGAGCCCGTGGAACAAATCAAGAGCCCGAGAACTAAACCAGAGCCCAAAGAACAAAACCAGAGCCCGTGGAATTACACCAGATCTCAAGGAACAAAACCATAGCCTGAGGAACAAAACCAGAGCCCAAGGAACAAAACAAAGAGCCTGCGGAACAAAACCAGGGCCCGAGGAACAAAACCAGGGCCTGAGGAACAAAACCAAAGCCCAAGGAACAAAACCAGAGACCGAGGAAGAAAAGGAGGGCCCGAGGAACTAAACCAGAGCCCAACGAGCAAAAGGACGGCTGGAGGAACAAAACCAGAGACCGAGGAACAAAGCCAGAGCTAAGGAACAAAAGGAGGGCCCGAGGAGCAAAACCAGAGCTAGAAGAACAAAACCAGGGCCCGAGAAACAAAACCAGAGCCCGTGGAAATAAACCAGAACCGGAGGAACAAAACCAGAGCCCGAGGAAGAAATCCAGAGCCCGAGGAACAAAACCAGCCATCGAGGAAAAAAACCAGAGCCTGAGAAAGAAAATGAGAGCCAGGGGAAGACAACCAGAGCTAGACGAGCAAAACCAAAGCTCGAGGAACAAAACCAGAGCCCGAGGAACAACTCCAGAACCCGAGGAACAAAACCAGAGCCAGAGGAAAAATAAGAGGGCCCGAGGAACAAAACCAGAGCCCGTGGAACAAATCAAGAGCCCGAGAACTAAACCAGAGCCTAAAGAACAAAACCAGAGCCCGTGCAATTAAACCAGATCTCATGGAACAAAACCATAGCCTGAGGAAAAAAACCAGAGCCCAAGGAACAAAACAAAGAGCCTGCGGAACAAAACCAGAGCCCGAGGAACAAAAGCAGAGCCCGAGGAAGAAAAGGAGGGCTGGAGGAACAACACTAGAGCACATGGAACCAAACCAGAGCCCGAGGAACAAAACCAGAGCTGGAGGAGCAAAACGAGGGACCAAGGAACAAAACGAGAGCCCGAGGAAGAAAACCAGAGTCCGAGGAATAAAACCAGAGCCCGAGGAAACAAACCAGAGCCTGAGGCACAAAACCAGAGACTGAGGAACAAAACCAGATCTGGAGGAGCAAAACCACGGCCCGAGGAACAAAAGCAGAGCCTGAGGAAGAAAACCAGAGTCCGAGGAACAAAAGCAGAGCCCGAGGAAGAAAATCAGAGCGTGAGGAACAAAACCAGAGCCCGAGGAACAAAACCAGAGCGTGAGGAAGAAAACCAGAGCCCGAGGAACCAAACCAGAGCTGGAGGAGCAAAACGAGGGACCAAGGAACAAAACGAGAGCCCGAGGAAGAAAACCAGAGTCGGAGGAATAAAACCAGAGCCCGAGGAAACAAACCAGAGACCGAGGAAGAAAAGGAGGGCCCGAGGAACTAAACCTGAGCCCGACGAGCAAAAGGACGGCTGGAGGAACAAAACCAGAGACCGAGGAACAAAGCCAGAGCTAAGGAACAAAAGGAGGGCCCGAGGAGCAAAACCAGAACTAGAAGAACAAAACCAGGGCCCGAGGAACAAAACCAGAGCCCGCGGAAATAAACCAGAACCGGAGGAACAAAACCAGAGCCTGAGGAAGAAATCCAGAGCCCGAGGAACAAAACCAGCCATCGAGGAACAAAACCAGAGCCTGAGAAAGAAAATGAGAGCCAGGGGAAGACAACCAGAGCTAGACGAGCAAAACCAAAGCTCGAGGAACAAAACCAGAGCCCGAGGAACGAAACCAGAGCCGACAGAACAAAACCAGATGCCGAAGAACAAAAGGAGGGCCCGAGGAACAAAACCAGAGCCCCTGAAAGTAAACGAGAGCCCGAGGAACAAAACCAGAGCCCGAGGAACAAAACCAGAGCAAATGGAACTAAACCAGAGCCCGAGGAACAAAACCAGAGCCCGAGGAACAAATCCAGAACCCGAGGAACAAAACCAGAGCCAGAGGAAAAATAAGAGGGCCCGAGGAACAAAACCAGAGCCCGTGGAACAAATCAAGAGCCCGAGAACTAAACCAGAGCCCAAAGAACAAAACCAGAGCCCGTGGAATTACACCAGATCTCAAGGAACAAAACCGTAGCCTGAGGAAAAAAACCAGAGCCCAAGGAACAAAACAAAGAGCCTGCGGAACAAAACCAGGGCCCGAGGAACAAAAGCAGAGCCCGAGGAAGAAAAGGAGGGCTGGAGGAACAACACTAGAGCACATGGAACCAAACCAGAGCCCGAGGAACAAAACCAGAGCCCGAGGAAACAAACCAGAGCCTGAGGCACAAAACCAGAAACTGAGGAACAAAACCAGATCTGGAGGAGCAAAACCACGGCCCGAGGAACAAAACGAGAGCCTGAGGAAGAAAACCAGAGTCCGAGGAACAAAAGCAGAGCCCGAGGAAGAAAACCAGAGCGTGAGGAAGAAAACCAGAGCCCGAGGAACAAAACCAGAGCCCGAGGAACAAAACCAGGGCCTGAGGAACAAAACCAAAGCCCAAAGAACAAAACCAGAGACCGAGGAAGAAAAGGAGGGCCCGAGGAACTAAACCAGAGCCCAACGAGCAAAAGGACGGCTGGAGGAACAAAACCAGAGACCGAGGAAAAAAGCCAGAGCCAAGGAACAAAAGGAGGGCCCGAGGAGCAAAACCAGAGCTAGAAGAACAAAACCAGGGCCCGAGGAACAAAACCAGAGCCCGAAGAAATAAACCAGAACCGGAGGAACAAAACCAGAGCCCGAGGAAGAAATCCAGAGCCCGAGGAACAAAACCAGCCATCGAGGAACAAAACCAGAGCCTGAGAAAGAAAATGAGAGCCAGGGGAAGACAACCAGAGCTAGACGAGCAAAACCAAAGCTCGAGGAACAAAACCAGAGCCCGAGGAACAAATCCAGAACCCGAGGAACAAAACCAGAGCCAGAGGAAAAATAAGAGGGCCCGAGGAACAAAACCAGAGCCCGTGGAACAAATCAAGAGCCCGAGAACTAAACCAGAGCCCAAAGAACAAAACCAGAGCCCGTGCAATTAAACCAGATCTCATGGAACAAACCCATAGCCTGAGGAAAAAAACCAGAGCCCAAGGAACAAAACAAAGAGCCTGCGGAACAAAACCAGGGCCCGAGGAACAAAAGCAGAGCCCGAGGAAGAAAAGGAGGGCTGGAGGAACAACACTAGAGCACATGGAACCAAACCAGAGCCCGAGGAACAAAACCAGAGCTGGAGGAGCAAAACTAGGGACCAAGGAAAAAAACGAGAGCCCGAGGAAGAAAACCAGAGTCCGAGGAATAAAACCAGAGCCCGAGGAAACAAACCAGAGCCTGAGGCACAAAACCAGAGACTGAGGAACAAAACCAGATCTGGAGGAGCAAAACCACGTCCCGAGGAACAAAACCAGAGCCCGAGGAAGAAAACCAGAGCGTGAGGAACAAAACCAGAGCCCAAGGAACAAAACCAGGGCCTGAGGAACAAAACCAAAGCCCAAGGAACAAAACCAGAGACCGAGGAAGAAAAGGAGGGCCCGAGGAACTAAACCAGAGCCCAACGAGCAAAAGGACGGCTGGAGGAACAAAACCAGAGACCGAGGAACAAAGCCAGAGCCAAGGAACAAAAGGAGGGCCCGAGGAGCAAAACCAGAACTAGAAGAACAAAACCAGGGCCCGAGGAACAAAACCAGAGCCTGTGGAAATAAACCAGAACCGGAGGAACAAAACCAGAGCCCGAAGAACAAAACCAGAGCCCGAGGAACAAAACCAGAGACCGAGGAACAAATGGAGGGCCCGAGGAACAAAACGAGACCCGTGGAAGAAAACAAGAGCCCGAGGAGCTAAACCAGAGCTGGAAGAACAGAACCAGAGCCCGAGGAACAAAACCAGCCCTCGAGGAAGAAAACCCGAGCGCGAGGAAGAAAACCAGAGCCCGAGGGAAAAAACCAGAGCTAGAGGATCAAAACCACACTCGAGGAAGAAAACCAGAGCGCGAGGAAGAAAACCAGAGCGCGAGGAACAAAACCAGAGCCAATGGAACTAAAACAGAGCCCGAAGAAGAAAACCAGGGCCTGTGGAAGAAAACCAGAGCCCGAGGAACAAAACCAGAGCCCGAGAACTAAACCAGAGCCCAAAGCACAAACCAGAGCCCGTGGAACTAACCCAGAGCCGGAGGAAGAAATCGAGAGCCCGAGGAACAAAACCCGAGCTGGAGGAGTAAAACCAGCCCTCGAGGAGCAAAACCAGAGCCTGAGGAAGAAAACCTGAGCCCGAGGAAGAAAACCAGAGCCCGAGGAAGAAATCCAGAGCCCGAGGAACAAAACCAGCCATCGAGGAACAAAACTAGGCATCGAGGAACAAAACCAGAGCCTGAGAAAGAAAATGAGAGCCAGGGGAAGGCAACCAGAGCTAGACGAGCAAAACCAAAGCTCGAGGAACAAAACCAGAGCCCGAGGAACGAAACCAGAGCCGACAGAACAAAACCAGATGCCGAAGAACAAAAGGAGGGCCCAAGGAACAAAACCAGAGCCCCTGAAACTAAACGAGAGCCCGAGGAAAAAAACCAGAGCCCAAGGAACAAAACCAGAGCAAATGGAACTAAACCAGAGCCCGAGGAACAAAACCAGAGCCTGAGGAACAAAACCAGAGCCCGAGGAACAAAACCAGAGCCCGAGGAACAAATCCAGAACCCGAAGAACAAAACCAGAGCCAGAGGAAAAATAAGAGGGCCCGAGGAACAAAACCAGAGCCCGTGGAACAAATCAAGAGCCCGAGAACTAAACCAGAGCCCAAAGAACAAAACCAGAGCCCGTGGAATTACACCAGATCTCAAGGAACAAAACCGTAGCCTGAGGAAAAAAACCAGAGCCCAAGGAACAAAACAAAGAGCCTGCGGAACAAAACCAGGGCCCGAGGAACAAAAGCAGAGCCCGAGGAAGAAAAGGAGGGCTGGAGGAACAACACTAGAGCACATGGAACCAAACCAGAGCCCGAGGAACAAAACCAGAGCCCGAGGAAACAAACCAGAGCCTGAGGCACAAAACCAGAAACTGAGGAACAAAACCAGATCTGGAGGAGCAAAACCACGGCCCGAGGAACAAAACGAGAGCCTGAGGAAGAAAACCAGAGTCCGAGGAACAAAAGCAGAGCCCGAGGAAGAAAACCAGAGCGTGAGGAAGAAAACCAGAGCCCGAGGAACAAAACCAGAGCCCGAGGAACAAAACCAGGGCCTGAGGAACAAAACCAAAGCCCAAGGAACAAAACCAGAGACCGAGGAAGAAAAGGAGGGCCCGAGGAACTAAACCAGAGCCCAACGAGCAAAAGGACGGCTGGAGGAACAAAACCAGAGACCGAGGAAAAAAGCCAGAGCCAAGGAACAAAAGGAGGGCCCGAGGAGCAAAACCAGAACTAGAAGAACAAAACCAGGGCCTGAGGAACAAAACCAAAGCCCAAGGAACAAAACCAGAGCCAGAGGCAAAATAAGAGGGCCCGAGGAACAAAACCAGAGCCCGTGGAACAAATCAAAGGCCCGAGAACTAAACCAGAGCCCAAAGAACAAAACCAGAGCCCGTGCAATTAAACCAGATCTCAAGGAACAAAACCGTAGCCTGAGGAAAAAAACCAGAGACCATGGAACAAAACAAAGAGCCTGCGGAACAAAACCAGAGCCCGAGGAACAAAAGCAGAGCCCGAGGAAGAAAAGGAGGGCTGGAGGAACAACACTAGAGCACATGGAACCAAACCAGAGCCCGAGGAACAAAACCAGAGCTGGAGGAGCAAAACTAGGGACCAAGGAACAAAACGAGAGCCCGAGGAAGAAAACCAGAGTCCGAGGAATAAAACCAGAGCCCGAGGAAACAAACCAGAGCCTGAGGCACAAAACCAGAGACTGAGGAACAAAACCAGATCTGGAGGAGCAAAACCACATCCCGAGGAACAAAAGCAGAGACCGAGGAAGAAAACCAGAGCGTGAGGAACAAAACCAGAGCCCCTGAAACTAAACGAGAGCCCGAGGAACAAAACCAGAGCCCGAGGAACGAAACCAGAGCAAATGGAACTAAAACAGAGCCCGAGGAACAAAACCAGAGCCCGAGGAACAAAACCAGAGCCCGAGGAACAAATCCAGAACCCGAGGAACAAATCAAGAGCCCGAGAACTAAACCAGAGCCCAAAGAACAAAACCAGAGCCCGTGCAATTAAACCAGACCCCGAGGAAGAAATCGAGAGCCCAAGGAAAAAACCAGTGCTGGAGCAGCAAAACCAGACCTCAAGGAACAAAACCAGAGCCTGAGGAACAAAACCAGAGCCCGAGGAACAAAACCAGGGCCTGAGGAACAAAACCAAAGCCCAAGGAACAAAACCAGAGACCGAGGAAGAAAAGGAGGGCCCGAGGAGCAAAACCAGAACTAGAAGAACAAAACCAGGGCCCGAGGAACAAAACCAGAGCCCGTGGAAATAAACCAGAACCGGAGGAACCAAACCAGAGCCCGAAGAACAAAACCAGAGCCCGAGGAACAAAACCAGAGACCGAGGAACAAATGGAGGGCCCGAGGAACAAAACGAGACCCGTGGAAGCAAACAAGAGCCCGAGGAGCTAAACCAGAGCTGGAAGAACAGAACCAGAGCCCGAGGAACAAAACCAGCCCTCGAGGAAGAAAACCCGAGCGCGAGAAAGAAAACCAGAGCCCGAGGGAAAAAACCAGAGCTAGAGGATCAAAACCACACTCGAGGAAGAAAACCAGAGCGCGAGGAAGAAAACCAGAGCGCGAGGAACAAAACCAGAGCCAATGGAACTAAAACAGAGCCCGAAGAAGAAAACCAGGGCCTGTGGAAGAAAACCAGAGCCCGAGGAACAAAACCAGAGCCCGAGAACTAAACCAGAGCCCAAAGCACAAACCAGAGCCCGTGGAACTAACCCAGAGCCGGAGGAAGAAATCGAGAGCCCGAGGAACAAAACCCGAGCTGGAGGAGTAAAACCAGCCCTCGAGGAGCAAAACCAGAGCCTGAGGAAGAAAACCAGAGTCCGAGGAAGAAAACCAGAGCCTGAGGAAGAAATCCAGAGCCCGAGGAACAAAACCAGCCATCGAGGAACAAAACCAGAGCCTGAGAAAGAAAATGAGAGCCAGGGGAAGACAACCAGAGCTAGACGAGCAAAACCAAAGCTCGAGGAACAAAACCAGAGCCCGAGGAACGAAACCAGAGCCGACAGAACAAAACCAGATGCCGAAGAACAAAAGGAGGGCCCGAGGAACAAAACCAGAGCCCCTGAAAGTAAACGAGAGCCCGAGGAACAAAACCAGAGCCCGAGGAACAAAACCAGAGCAAATGGAACTAAACCAGAGTCCGAGGAACAAAACGAGAGCCCGAGGAACAAAACCAGAGCCCGAGGAACAACTCCAGAACCCGAGGAACAAAACCAGAGCCAGAGGAAAAATAAGAGGGCCCGAGGAACAAAACCAGAGCCCGTGGAACAAATCAAGAGCCCGAGAACTAAACCAGAGCCCAAAGAACAAAACCAGAGCCCGTGGAATTACACCAGATCTCAAGGAACAAAACCATTGCCAGAGGAAAAAAACCAGAGCCCAAGGAACAAAACAAAGAGCCTGCGGAACAAAACCAGAGCCCGAGGAACAAAAGCAGAGCCCGAGGAAGAAAAGGAGGGCTGGAGGAACAACACTAGAGCACATGGAACCAAACCAGAGCCCGAGGAACAAAACCAGAGCTGGAGGAGCAAAACGAGGGACCAAGGAACAAAACGAGAGCCCGAGGAAGAAAACCAGAGTCCGAGGAATAAAACCAGAGCCCGAGGAAACAAACCAGAGCCTGAGGCACAAAACCAGAGACTGAGGAACAAAACCGGATCTGGAGGAGCAAAACCACGTCCCGAGGAACAAAAGCAGAGCCCGAGGAAGAAAAGCAGAGCGTGAGGAACAAAACCAGAGCCCGAGAAACAAAACCAGGGCCTGAGGAACAAAACCAAAGCCCAAGGAACAAAACCAGAGACCGAGGAAGAAAAGGAGGGCCCGAGGAACTAAACCAGAGCCCAACGAGCAAATGGACGGCTGGAGGAACAAAACCAGAGACCGAGGAACAGAGCCAGAGCTAAGGAACAAAAGGAGGGCCCGAGGAGCAAAACCAGAGCTAGAAGAACAAAACCAGGGCCCGAGGAACAAAACCAGAGCCCGTGGAAATAAACCAGAACCGGAGGAACAAAACCAGAGCCCGAAGAACAAAACCAGAGCCCGAGGAACAAAACCAGAGCCCGAGGAACAAAACCAGAGCCCGAGGAACAAAACCAGAGACCGAGGAACAAATGGAGGGCCCGAGGAACAAAACGAGACCCGTGGAAGCAAACAAGAGCCCGAGGAGCTAAACCAGAGCTGGAAGAACAGAACCAGAGCCCGAGGAACAAAACCAGCCCTCGAGGAAGAAAACCCGAGCGCGAGGAAGAAAACCAGAGCGCGAGGGAAAAAACCAGAGCTAGAGGATCAAAACCACACTCGAGGAAGAAAACCAGAGCGCGAGGAAGAAAACCAGAGCCCGAGGAACAAAACCAGAGCCAATGGAACTAAAACAGAGCCCGAAGAAGAAAACCAGGGCCTGTGGAAGAAAACCAGAGCCCGAGGAACAAAACCAGAGCCCGAGAACTAAACCAGAGCCCAAAGCACAAACCAGAGCCCGTGGAACTAACCCAGAGCCGGAGGAAGAAATCGAGAGCCCGAGGAACAAAACCCGAGCTGGAGGAGTAAAACCAGCCCTCGAGGAGCAAAACCAGAGCCTGAGGAAGAAAACCAGAGCCCGAGGAACAAAACCAGCCATCGAGGAACAAAACCAGAGCCCGAGGAACGAAACCAGAGCCGACAGAACAAAACCAGAAGCCGAAGAACAAAAGGAGGGCCCGAGGAACAAAACCAGAGCCCCTGAAACTAAACGAGAGCCCGAGGAACAAAACGAGAGCCCGAGGAACAAAACCAGAGCAAATGGAACTAAACGAGAGCCCGAGGAACAAAACGAGAGCCCGAGGAACAAAACCAGAGCCCGAGGAACAAATCCAGAACCCGAGGAACAAAACCAGAGCCAGAGGAAAAATAAGAGGGCCCGAGGAACAAAACCAGAGCCCGTGGAACAAATCAAGAGCCCGAGAACTAAACCAGAGCCCAAAGAACAAAACCAGAGCCCGTGCAATTAAACCAGATCTCAAGGAACAAAACCATAGCCTGAGGAACAAAACCAGAGCCCAAGGAACAAAACAAAGAGCCTGCAGAACAAAACCAGAGCCCGAGGAACAAAAGCAGAGCCCGAGGAAGAAAAGGAGGGCTGGAGGAACAACACTAGAGCACATGGAACCAAACCAGAGCCCGAGGAACAAAACCAGAGCTGGAGGAGCAAAACGAGGGACCAAGGAACAAAACGAGAGCCCGAGGAAGAAAACCAGAGTCCGAGGAATAAAACCAGAGCCCGAGGAAACAAACCAGAGCCTGAGGCACAAAACCAGAGACTGAGGAACAAAACCAGATCTGGAGGAGCAAAACCACATCCCGAGGAACAAAAGCAGAGCCCGAGGAAGAAAACCAGAGCGTGAGGAACAAAACCAGAGCCCCTGAAACTAAACGAGAGCCCGAGGAACAAAACCAGAGCCCGAGGAACGAAACCAGAGGAAATGGAACTAAAACAGAGCCCGAGGAACAAAACCAGAGCCCGAGGAACAAAACCAGAGCCCGAGGAACAAATCCAGAACCCGAGGAACAAATCAAGAGCCCGAGAACTAAACCAGAGCCCAAAGAACAAAACCAGAGCCCGTGCAATTAAACCAGACCCCGAGGAAGAAATCGAGAGCCCAAGGAAAAAAACCAGTGCTGGAGCAGCAAAACCAGACCTCAAGGAACAAAACCAGAGCCTGAGGAACAAAACCAGAGCCCGAGAAACAAAACCAGGGCCTGAGGAACAAAACCAAAGCCCAAGGAACAAAACCAGAGACCGAGGAAGAAAAGGAGGGCCCGAGGAACTAAACCAGAGCCCAACGAGCAAAAGGACGGCTGGAGGAACAAAACCAGAGACCGAGGAACAAAGCCAGAGCCAAGGAACAAAAGGAGGGCCCGAGGAGCAAAACCAGAACTAGAAGAACAAAACCAGGGCCCGAGGAACAAAACCAGAGCCCGTGGAAATAAACCAGAACCGGAGGAACCAAACCAGAGCCCGAAGAACAAAACCAGAGCCCGAGGAACAAAACCAGAGACCGAGGAACAAATGGAGGGCCCGAGGAACAAAACGAGACCCGTGGAAGCAAACAAGAGCCCGAGGAGCTAAACCAGAGCTGGAAGAACAGAACCAGAGCCCGAGGAACAAAACCAGCCCTCGAGGAAGAAAACCCGAGCGCGAGAAAGAAAACCAGAGCCCGAGGGAAAAAACCAGAGCTAGAGGATCAAAACCACACTCGAGGAAGAAAACCAGAGCGCGAGGAAGAAAACCAGAGCGCGAGGAACAAAACCAGAGCCAATGGAACTAAAACAGAGCCCGAAGAAGAAAACCAGGGCCTGTGGAAGAAAACCAGAGCCCGAGGAACAAAACCAGAGCCCGAGAACTAAACCAGAGCCCAAAGCACAAACCAGAGCCCGTGGAACTAACCCAGAGCCGGAGGAAGAAATCGAGAGCCCGAGGAACAAAACCCGAGCTGGAGGAGTAAAACCAGCCCTCGAGGAGCAAAACCAGAGCCTGAGGAAGAAAACCTGAGCCCGAGGAAGAAAACCAGAGCCCGAGGAAGAAATCCAGAGCCCGAGGAACAAAACCAGCCATCGAGGAACAAAACTAGGCATCGAGGAACAAAACCAGAGCCTGAGAAAGAAAATGAGAGCCAGGGGAAGGCAACCAGAGCTAGACGAGCAAAACCAAAGCTCGAGGAACAAAACCAGAGCCCGAGGAACGAAACCAGAGCCGACAGAACAAAACCAGATGCCGAAGAACAAAAGGAGGGCCCAAGGAACAAAACCAGAGCCCCTGAAACTAAACGAGAGCCCGAGGAACAAAACCAGAGCCCAAGGAACAAAACCAGAGCAAATGGAACTAAACCAGAGCCCGAGGAACAAAACCAGAGCCTGAGGAACAAAACCAGAGCCCGAGGAACAAAACCAGAGCCCGAGGAACAAATCCAGAACCCGAAGAACAAAACCAGAGCCAGAGGAAAAATAAGAGGGCCCGAGGAACAAAACCAGAGCCCGTGGAACAAATCAAGAGCCCGAGAACTAAACCAGAGCCCAAAGAACAAAACCAGAGCCCGTGGAATTACACCAGATCTCAAGGAACAAAACCGTAGCCTGAGGAAAAAAACCAGAGCCCAAGGAACAAAACAAAGAGCCTGCGGAACAAAACCAGGGCCCGAGGAACAAAAGCAGAGCCCGAGGAAGAAAAGGAGGGCTGGAGGAACAACACTAGAGCACATGGAACCAAACCAGAGCCCGAGGAACAAAACCAGAGCCCGAGGAAACAAACCAGAGCCTGAGGCACAAAACCAGAAACTGAGGAACAAAACCAGATCTGGAGGAGCAAAACCACGGCCCGAGGAACAAAACGAGAGCCTGAGGAAGAAAACCAGAGTCCGAGGAACAAAAGCAGAGCCCGAGGAAGAAAACCAGAGCGTGAGGAAGAAAACCAGAGCCCGAGGAACAAAACCAGAGCCCGAGGAACAAAACCAGGGCCTGAGGAACAAAACCAAAGCCCAAGGAACAAAACCAGAGACCGAGGAAGAAAAGGAGGGCCCGAGGAACTAAACCAGAGCCCAACGAGCAAAAGGACGGCTGGAGGAACAAAACCAGAGACCGAGGAAAAAAGCCAGAGCCAAGGAACAAAAGGAGGGCCCGAGGAGCAAAACCAGAACTAGAAGAACAAAACCAGGGCCTGAGGAACAAAACCAAAGCCAAAGGAACAAAACCAGAGCCAGAGGCAAAATAAGAGGGCCCGAGGAACAAAACCAGAGCCCGTGGAACAAATCAAGAGCCCGAGAACTAAACCAGAGCCCAAAGAACAAAACCAGAGCCCGTGCAATTAAACCAGATCTCAAGGAACAAAACCGTAGCCTGAGGAAAAAAACCAGAGACCATGGAACAAAACAAAGAGCCTGCGGAACAAAACCAGAGCCCGAGGAACAAAAGCAGAGCCCGAGGAAGAAAAGGAGGGCTGGAGGAACAACACTAGAGCACATGGAACCAAACCAGAGCCCGAGGAACAAAACCAGAGCTGGAGGAGCAAAACTAGGGACCAAGGAACAAAACGAGAGCCCGAGGAAGAAAACCAGAGTCCGAGGAATAAAACCAGAGCCCGAGGAACAAAACCAGGGCCTGAGGCACAAAACCAGAGACTGAGGAACAAAACCAGATCTGGAGGAGCAAAACCACGTCCCGAGGAACAAAACCAGAGCCCGAGGAAGAAAACCAGAGCGTGAGGAACAAAACCAGAGCCCGAGAAACAAAACCAGGGCCTGAGGAACAAAACCAAAGCCCAAGGAACAAAACCAGAGACCGAGGAAGAAAAGGAGGGCCCGAGGAACTAAACCAGAGCCCAACGAGCAAAAGGACGGCTGGAGGAACAAAACCAGAGACCGAGGAACAAAGCCAGAGCTAAGGAACAAAAGGAGGGCCCGAGGAGCAAAACCAGAGCCCGAGGAACAAAACCAGCCCTCGAGGAAGAAAACCCGAGCGCGAGGAAGAAAACCAGAGCCCGAGGAACAAAACCAGAGCCAATGGAACTAAAACAGAGCCCGAAGAAGAAAACCAGGGCCTGTGGAAGAAAACCAGAGCCCGAGGAACAAAACCAGAGCCCGAGAACTAAACCAGAGCCCAAAGCACAAACCAGAGCCCGTGGAACTAACCCAGAGCCGGAGGGAGAAATCGAGAGCCCGAGGAACAAAACCCGAGCAGGAGGAGTAAAACCAGCCCTCGAGGAGCAAAACCAGAGCCTGAGGAAGAAAACCTGAGCCCGAGGAAGAAAACCAGAGCCCGAGGAAGAAATCCAGAGCCCGAGGAACAAAACCAGCCATCGAGGAACAAAACCAGCCATCGAGGAACAAAACCAGAGCCTGAGAAAGAAAATGAGAGCCAGGGGAAGACAACCAGAGCTAGACGAGCAAAACCAAAGCTCGAGGAACAAAACCAGAGCCCGAGGAACGAAACCAGAGCCGACAGAACAAAACCAGATGCCGAAGAACAAAAGGAGGGCCCGAGGAACAAAACCAGAGCCCCTGAAAGTAAACGGGAGCCCGAGGAACAAAACCAGAGCCCGAGGAACAAAACCAGAGCAAATGGAACTAAACCAGAGTCCGAGGAACAAAACGAGAGCCCGAGGAACAAAACCAGAGCCCGAGGAACAACTCCAGAACCCGAGGAACAAAACCAGAGCCAGAGGAAAAATAAGAGGGCCCGAGGAACAAAACCAGAGCCCGTGGAACAAATCAAGAGCCCGAGAACTAAACCAGAGCCCAAAGAACAAAACCAGAGCCCGTGGAATTACACCAGATCTCAAGGAACAAAACCATTGCCAGAGGAAAAAAACCAGAGCCCAAGGAACAAAACAAAGAGCCTGCGGAACAAAACCAGAGCCCGAGGAACAAAAGCAGAGCCCGAGGAAGAAAAGGAGGGCTGGAGGAACAACACTAGAGCACATGGAACCAAACCAGAGCCCGAGGAACAAAACCAGAGCTGGAGGAGCAAAACGAGGGACCAAGGAACAAAACGAGAGCCCGAGGAAGAAAACCAGAGTCCGAGGAATAAAACCAGAGCCCGAGGAAACAAACCAGAGCCTGAGGCACAAAACCAGAGACTGAGGAACAAAACCGGATCTGGAGGAGCAAAACCACGTCCCGAGGAACAAAAGCAGAGCCCGAGGAAGAAAAGCAGAGCGTGAGGAACAAAACCAGAGCCCGAGAAACAAAACCAGGGCCTGAGGAACAAAACCAAAGCCCAAGGAACAAAACCAGAGACCGAGGAAGAAAAGGAGGGCCCGAGGAACTAAACCAGAGCCCAACGAGCAAATGGACGGCTGGAGGAACAAAACCAGAGACCGAGGAACAGAGCCAGAGCTAAGGAACAAAAGGAGGGCCCGAGGAGCAAAACCAGAGCTAGAAGAACAAAACCAGGGCCCGAGGAACAAAACCAGAGCCCGTGGAAATAAACCAGAACCGGAGGAACAAAACCAGAGCCCGAAGAACAAAACCAGAGCCCGAGGAACAAAACCAGAGCCCGAGGAACAAAACCAGAGCCCGAGGAACAAAACCAGAGACCGAGGAACAAATGGAGGGCCCGAGGAACAAAACGAGACCCGTGGAAGCAAACAAGAGCCCGAGGAGCTAAACCAGAGCTGGAAGAACAGAACCAGAGCCCGAGGAACAAAACCAGCCCTCGAGGAAGAAAACCCGAGCGCGAGGAAGAAAACCAGAGCGCGAGGGAAAAAACCAGAGCTAGAGGATCAAAACCACACTCGAGGAAGAAAACCAGAGCGCGAGGAAGAAAACCAGAGCCCGAGGAACAAAACCAGAGCCAATGGAACTAAAACAGAGCCCGAAGAAGAAAACCAGGGCCTGTGGAAGAAAACCAGAGCCCGAGGAACAAAACCAGAGCCCGAGAACTAAACCAGAGCCCAAAGCACAAACCAGAGCCCGTGGAACTAACCCAGAGCCGGAGGAAGAAATCGAGAGCCCGAGGAACAAAACCCGAGCTGGAGGAGTAAAACCAGCCCTCGAGGAGCAAAACCAGAGCCTGAGGAAGAAAACCAGAGCCCGAGGAACAAAACCAGCCATCGAGGAACAAAACCAGAGCCCGAGGAACGAAACCAGAGCCGACAGAACAAAACCAGAAGCCGAAGAACAAAAGGAGGGCCCGAGGAACAAAACCAGAGCCCCTGAAACTAAACGAGAGCCCGAGGAACAAAACGAGAGCCCGAGGAACAAAACCAGAGCAAATGGAACTAAACGAGAGCCCGAGGAACAAAACGAGAGCCCGAGGAACAAAACCAGAGCCCGAGGAACAAATCCAGAACCCGAGGAACAAAACCAGAGCCAGAGGAAAAATAAGAGGGCCCGAGGAACAAAACCAGAGCCCGTGGAACAAATCAAGAGCCCGAGAACTAAACCAGAGCCCAAAGAACAAAACCAGAGCCCGTGCAATTAAACCAGATCTCAAGGAACAAAACCATAGCCTGAGGAACAAAACCAGAGCCCAAGGAACAAAACAAAGAGCCTGCAGAACAAAACCAGAGCCCGAGGAACAAAAGCAGAGCCCGAGGAAGAAAAGGAGGGCTGGAGGAACAACACTAGAGCACATGGAACCAAACCAGAGCCCGAGGAACAAAACCAGAGCTGGAGGAGCAAAACGAGGGACCAAGGAACAAAACGAGAGCCCGAGGAAGAAAACCAGAGTCCGAGGAATAAAACCAGAGCCCGAGGAAACAAACCAGAGCCTGAGGCACAAAACCAGAGACTGAGGAACAAAACCAGATCTGGAGGAGCAAAACCACATCCCGAGGAACAAAAGCAGAGCCCGAGGAAGAAAACCAGAGCGTGAGGAACAAAACCAGAGCCCCTGAAACTAAACGAGAGCCCGAGGAACAAAACCAGAGCCCGAGGAACGAAACCAGAGGAAATGGAACTAAAACAGAGCCCGAGGAACAAAACCAGAGCCCGAGGAACAAAACCAGAGCCCGAGGAACAAATCCAGAACCCGAGGAACAAATCAAGAGCCCGAGAACTAAACCAGAGCCCAAAGAACAAAACCAGAGCCCGTGCAATTAAACCAGACCCCGAGGAAGAAATCGAGAGCCCAAGGAAAAAAACCAGTGCTGGAGCAGCAAAACCAGACCTCAAGGAACAAAACCAGAGCCTGAGGAACAAAACCAGAGCCCGAGAAACAAAACCAGGGCCTGAGGAACAAAACCAAAGCCCAAGGAACAAAACCAGAGACCGAGGAAGAAAAGGAGGGCCCGAGGAACTAAACCAGAGCCCAACGAGCAAAAGGACGGCTGGAGGAACAAAACCAGAGACCGAGGAACAAAGCCAGAGCCAAGGAACAAAAGGAGGGCCCGAGGAGCAAAACCAGAACTAGAAGAACAAAACCAGGGCCCGAGGAACAAAACCAGAGCCCGTGGAAATAAACCAGAACCGGAGGAACCAAACCAGAGCCCGAAGAACAAAACCAGAGCCCGAGGAACAAAACCAGAGACCGAGGAACAAATGGAGGGCCCGAGGAACAAAACGAGACCCGTGGAAGCAAACAAGAGCCCGAGGAGCTAAACCAGAGCTGGAAGAACAGAACCAGAGCCCGAGGAACAAAACCAGCCCTCGAGGAAGAAAACCCGAGCGCGAGAAAGAAAACCAGAGCCCGAGGGAAAAAACCAGAGCTAGAGGATCAAAACCACACTCGAGGAAGAAAACCAGAGCGCGAGGAAGAAAACCAGAGCGCGAGGAACAAAACCAGAGCCAATGGAACTAAAACAGAGCCCGAAGAAGAAAACCAGGGCCTGTGGAAGAAAACCAGAGCCCGAGGAACAAAACCAGAGCCCGAGAACTAAACCAGAGCCCAAAGCACAAACCAGAGCCCGTGGAACTAACCCAGAGCCGGAGGAAGAAATCGAGAGCCCGAGGAACAAAACCCGAGCTGGAGGAGTAAAACCAGCCCTCGAGGAGCAAAACCAGAGCCTGAGGAAGAAAACCTGAGCCCGAGGAAGAAAACCAGAGCCCGAGGAAGAAATCCAGAGCCCGAGGAACAAAACCAGCCATCGAGGAACAAAACTAGGCATCGAGGAACAAAACCAGAGCCTGAGAAAGAAAATGAGAGCCAGGGGAAGGCAACCAGAGCTAGACGAGCAAAACCAAAGCTCGAGGAACAAAACCAGAGCCCGAGGAACGAAACCAGAGCCGACAGAACAAAACCAGATGCCGAAGAACAAAAGGAGGGCCCAAGGAACAAAACCAGAGCCCCTGAAACTAAACGAGAGCCCGAGGAACAAAACCAGAGCCCAAGGAACAAAACCAGAGCAAATGGAACTAAACCAGAGCCCGAGGAACAAAACCAGAGCCTGAGGAACAAAACCAGAGCCCGAGGAACAAAACCAGAGCCCGAGGAACAAATCCAGAACCCGAAGAACAAAACCAGAGCCAGAGGAAAAATAAGAGGGCCCGAGGAACAAAACCAGAGCCCGTGGAACAAATCAAGAGCCCGAGAACTAAACCAGAGCCCAAAGAACAAAACCAGAGCCCGTGGAATTACACCAGATCTCAAGGAACAAAACCGTAGCCTGAGGAAAAAAACCAGAGCCCAAGGAACAAAACAAAGAGCCTGCGGAACAAAACCAGGGCCCGAGGAACAAAAGCAGAGCCCGAGGAAGAAAAGGAGGGCTGGAGGAACAACACTAGAGCACATGGAACCAAACCAGAGCCCGAGGAACAAAACCAGAGCCCGAGGAAACAAACCAGAGCCTGAGGCACAAAACCAGAAACTGAGGAACAAAACCAGATCTGGAGGAGCAAAACCACGGCCCGAGGAACAAAACGAGAGCCTGAGGAAGAAAACCAGAGTCCGAGGAACAAAAGCAGAGCCCGAGGAAGAAAACCAGAGCGTGAGGAAGAAAACCAGAGCCCGAGGAACAAAACCAGAGCCCGAGGAACAAAACCAGGGCCTGAGGAACAAAACCAAAGCCCAAGGAACAAAACCAGAGACCGAGGAAGAAAAGGAGGGCCCGAGGAACTAAACCAGAGCCCAACGAGCAAAAGGACGGCTGGAGGAACAAAACCAGAGACCGAGGAAAAAAGCCAGAGCCAAGGAACAAAAGGAGGGCCCGAGGAGCAAAACCAGAACTAGAAGAACAAAACCAGGGCCTGAGGAACAAAACCAAAGCCAAAGGAACAAAACCAGAGCCAGAGGCAAAATAAGAGGGCCCGAGGAACAAAACCAGAGCCCGTGGAACAAATCAAGAGCCCGAGAACTAAACCAGAGCCCAAAGAACAAAACCAGAGCCCGTGCAATTAAACCAGATCTCAAGGAACAAAACCGTAGCCTGAGGAAAAAAACCAGAGACCATGGAACAAAACAAAGAGCCTGCGGAACAAAACCAGAGCCCGAGGAACAAAAGCAGAGCCCGAGGAAGAAAAGGAGGGCTGGAGGAACAACACTAGAGCACATGGAACCAAACCAGAGCCCGAGGAACAAAACCAGAGCTGGAGGAGCAAAACTAGGGACCAAGGAACAAAACGAGAGCCCGAGGAAGAAAACCAGAGTCCGAGGAATAAAACCAGAGCCCGAGGAACAAAACCAGGGCCTGAGGCACAAAACCAGAGACTGAGGAACAAAACCAGATCTGGAGGAGCAAAACCACGTCCCGAGGAACAAAACCAGAGCCCGAGGAAGAAAACCAGAGCGTGAGGAACAAAACCAGAGCCCGAGAAACAAAACCAGGGCCTGAGGAACAAAACCAAAGCCCAAGGAACAAAACCAGAGACCGAGGAAGAAAAGGAGGGCCCGAGGAACTAAACCAGAGCCCAACGAGCAAAAGGACGGCTGGAGGAACAAAACCAGAGACCGAGGAACAAAGCCAGAGCTAAGGAACAAAAGGAGGGCCCGAGGAGCAAAACCAGAGCCCGAGGAACAAAACCAGCCCTCGAGGAAGAAAACCCGAGCGCGAGGAAGAAAACCAGAGCCCGAGGAACAAAACCAGAGCCAATGGAACTAAAACAGAGCCCGAAGAAGAAAACCAGGGCCTGTGGAAGAAAACCAGAGCCCGAGGAACAAAACCAGAGCCCGAGAACTAAACCAGAGCCCAAAGCACAAACCAGAGCCCGTGGAACTAACCCAGAGCCGGAGGGAGAAATCGAGAGCCCGAGGAACAAAACCCGAGCAGGAGGAGTAAAACCAGCCCTCGAGGAGCAAAACCAGAGCCTGAGGAAGAAAACCTGAGCCCGAGGAAGAAAACCAGAGCCCGAGGAAGAAATCCAGAGCCCGAGGAACAAAACCAGCCATCGAGGAACAAAACCAGCCATCGAGGAACAAAACCAGAGCCTGAGAAAGAAAATGAGAGCCAGGGGAAGACAACCAGAGCTAGACGAGCAAAACCAAAGCTCGAGGAACAAAACCAGAGCCCGAGGAACGAAACCAGAGCCGACAGAACAAAACCAGATGCCGAAGAACAAAAGGAGGGCCCGAGGAACAAAACCAGAGCCCCTGAAAGTAAACGGGAGCCCGAGGAACAAAACCAGAGCCCGAGGAACAAAACCAGAGCAAATGGAACTAAACCAGAGCCCGAGGAACAAAACCAGAGCCCGAGGAACAAAACCAGAGCCCGAGGAACAACTCCAGAACCCGAGGTACAAAACCAGAGCCAGAGGAAAAATAAGAGGGCCCGAGGAACAAAACCAGAGCCCGTGGAACAAATCAAGAGCCCGAGAACTAAACCAGAGCCCAAAGAACAAAACCAGAGCCCGTGGAATTACACCAGATCTCAAGGAACAAAACCATAGCCTGAGGAACAAAACCAGAGCCCAAGGAACAAAACAAAGAGCCTGCGGAACAAAACCAGGGCCCGAGGAACAAAACCAGGGCCTGAGGAACAAAACCAAAGCCCAAGGAACAAAACCAGAGACCGAGGAAGAAAAGGAGGGCCCGAGGAACTAAACCAGAGCCCAACGAGCAAAAGGACGGCTGGAGGAACAAAACCAGAGACCGAGGAACAAAGCCAGAGCTAAGGAACAAAAGGAGGGCCCGAGGAGCAAAACCAGAGCTAGAAGAACAAAACCAGGGCCCGAGAAACAAAACCAGAGCCCGTGGAAATAAACCAGAACCGGAGGAACAAAACCAGAGCCCGAGGAAGAAATCCAGAGCCCGAGGAACAAAACCAGCCATCGAGGAAAAAAACCAGAGCCTGAGAAAGAAAATGAGAGCCAGGGGAAGACAACCAGAGCTAGACGAGCAAAACCAAAGCTCGAGGAACAAAACCAGAGCCCGAGGAACAACTCCAGAACCCGAGGAACAAAACCAGAGCCAGAGGAAAAATAAGAGGGCCCGAGGAACAAAACCAGAGCCCGTGGAACAAATCAAGAGCCCGAGAACTAAACCAGAGCCTAAAGAACAAAACCAGAGCCCGTGCAATTAAACCAGATCTCATGGAACAAAACCATAGCCTGAGGAAAAAAACCAGAGCCCAAGGAACAAAACAAAGAGCCTGCGGAACAAAACCAGAGCCCGAGGAACAAAAGCAGAGCCCGAGGAAGAAAAGGAGGGCTGGAGGAACAACACTAGAGCACATGGAACCAAACCAGAGCCCGAGGAACAAAACCAGAGCTGGAGGAGCAAAACGAGGGACCAAGGAACAAAACGAGAGCCCGAGGAAGAAAACCAGAGTCCGAGGAATAAAACCAGAGCCCGAGGAAACAAACCAGAGCCTGAGGCACAAAACCAGAGACTGAGGAACAAAACCAGATCTGGAGGAGCAAAACCACGGCCCGAGGAACAAAAGCAGAGCCTGAGGAAGAAAACCAGAGTCCGAGGAACAAAAGCAGAGCCCGAGGAAGAAAATCAGAGCGTGAGGAACAAAACCAGAGCCCGAGGAACAAAACCAGAGCGTGAGGAAGAAAACCAGAGCCCGAGGAACCAAACCAGAGCTGGAGGAGCAAAACGAGGGACCAAGGAACAAAACGAGAGCCCGAGGAAGAAAACCAGAGTCGGAGGAATAAAACCAGAGCCCGAGGAAACAAACCAGAGACCGAGGAAGAAAAGGAGGGCCCGAGGAACTAAACCTGAGCCCGACGAGCAAAAGGACGGCTGGAGGAACAAAACCAGAGACCGAGGAACAAAGCCAGAGCTAAGGAACAAAAGGAGGGCCCGAGGAGCAAAACCAGAACTAGAAGAACAAAACCAGGGCCCGAGGAACAAAACCAGAGCCCGCGGAAATAAACCAGAACCGGAGGAACAAAACCAGAGCCTGAGGAAGAAATCCAGAGCCCGAGGAACAAAACCAGCCATCGAGGAACAAAACCAGAGCCTGAGAAAGAAAATGAGAGCCAGGGGAAGACAACCAGAGCTAGACGAGCAAAACCAAAGCTCGAGGAACAAAACCAGAGCCCGAGGAACGAAACCAGAGCCGACAGAACAAAACCAGATGCCGAAGAACAAAAGGAGGGCCCGAGGAACAAAACCAGAGCCCCTGAAAGTAAACGAGAGCCCGAGGAACAAAACCAGAGCCCGAGGAACAAAACCAGAGCAAATGGAACTAAACCAGAGCCCGAGGAACAAAACCAGAGCCCGAGGAACAAATCCAGAACCCGAGGAACAAAACCAGAGCCAGAGGAAAAATAAGAGGGCCCGAGGAACAAAACCAGAGCCCGTGGAACAAATCAAGAGCCCGAGAACTAAACCAGAGCCCAAAGAACAAAACCAGAGCCCGTGGAATTACACCAGATCTCAAGGAACAAAACCGTAGCCTGAGGAAAAAAACCAGAGCCCAAGGAACAAAACAAAGAGCCTGCGGAACAAAACCAGGGCCCGAGGAACAAAAGCAGAGCCCGAGGAAGAAAAGGAGGGCTGGAGGAACAACACTAGAGCACATGGAACCAAACCAGAGCCCGAGGAACAAAACCAGAGCCCGAGGAAACAAACCAGAGCCTGAGGCACAAAACCAGAAACTGAGGAACAAAACCAGATCTGGAGGAGCAAAACCACGGCCCGAGGAACAAAACGAGAGCCTGAGGAAGAAAACCAGAGTCCGAGGAACAAAAGCAGAGCCCGAGGAAGAAAACCAGAGCGTGAGGAAGAAAACCAGAGCCCGAGGAACAAAACCAGAGCCCGAGGAACAAAACCAGGGCCTGAGGAACAAAACCAAAGCCCAAAGAACAAAACCAGAGACCGAGGAAGAAAAGGAGGGCCCGAGGAACTAAACCAGAGCCCAACGAGCAAAAGGACGGCTGGAGGAACAAAACCAGAGACCGAGGAAAAAAGCCAGAGCCAAGGAACAAAAGGAGGGCCCGAGGAGCAAAACCAGAGCTAGAAGAACAAAACCAGGGCCCGAGGAACAAAACCAGAGCCCGAAGAAATAAACCAGAACCGGAGGAACAAAACCAGAGCCCGAGGAAGAAATCCAGAGCCCGAGGAACAAAACCAGCCATCGAGGAACAAAACCAGAGCCTGAGAAAGAAAATGAGAGCCAGGGGAAGACAACCAGAGCTAGACGAGCAAAACCAAAGCTCGAGGAACAAAACCAGAGCCCGAGGAACAAATCCAGAACCCGAGGAACAAAACCAGAGCCAGAGGAAAAATAAGAGGGCCCGAGGAACAAAACCAGAGCCCGTGGAACAAATCAAGAGCCCGAGAACTAAACCAGAGCCCAAAGAACAAAACCAGAGCCCGTGCAATTAAACCAGATCTCATGGAACAAACCCATAGCCTGAGGAAAAAAACCAGAGCCCAAGGAACAAAACAAAGAGCCTGCGGAACAAAACCAGGGCCCGAGGAACAAAAGCAGAGCCCGAGGAAGAAAAGGAGGGCTGGAGGAACAACACTAGAGCACATGGAACCAAACCAGAGCCCGAGGAACAAAACCAGAGCTGGAGGAGCAAAACTAGGGACCAAGGAAAAAAACGAGAGCCCGAGGAAGAAAACCAGAGTCCGAGGAATAAAACCAGAGCCCGAGGAAACAAACCAGAGCCTGAGGCACAAAACCAGAGACTGAGGAACAAAACCAGATCTGGAGGAGCAAAACCACGTCCCGAGGAACAAAACCAGAGCCCGAGGAAGAAAACCAGAGCGTGAGGAACAAAACCAGAGCCCAAGGAACAAAACCAGGGCCTGAGGAACAAAACCAAAGCCCAAGGAACAAAACCAGAGACCGAGGAAGAAAAGGAGGGCCCGAGGAACTAAACCAGAGCCCAACGAGCAAAAGGACGGCTGGAGGAACAAAACCAGAGACCGAGGAACAAAGCCAGAGCCAAGGAACAAAAGGAGGGCCCGAGGAGCAAAACCAGAACTAGAAGAACAAAACCAGGGCCCGAGGAACAAAACCAGAGCCTGTGGAAATAAACCAGAACCGGAGGAACAAAACCAGAGCCCGAAGAACAAAACCAGAGCCCGAGGAACAAAACCAGAGACCGAGGAACAAATGGAGGGCCCGAGGAACAAAACGAGACCCGTGGAAGAAAACAAGAGCCCGAGGAGCTAAACCAGAGCTGGAAGAACAGAACCAGAGCCCGAGGAACAAAACCAGCCCTCGAGGAAGAAAACCCGAGCGCGAGGAAGAAAACCAGAGCCCGAGGGAAAAAACCAGAGCTAGAGGATCAAAACCACACTCGAGGAAGAAAACCAGAGCGCGAGGAAGAAAACCAGAGCGCGAGGAACAAAACCAGAGCCAATGGAACTAAAACAGAGCCCGAAGAAGAAAACCAGGGCCTGTGGAAGAAAACCAGAGCCCGAGGAACAAAACCAGAGCCCGAGAACTAAACCAGAGCCCAAAGCACAAACCAGAGCCCGTGGAACTAACCCAGAGCCGGAGGAAGAAATCGAGAGCCCGAGGAACAAAACCCGAGCTGGAGGAGTAAAACCAGCCCTCGAGGAGCAAAACCAGAGCCTGAGGAAGAAAACCTGAGCCCGAGGAAGAAAACCAGAGCCCGAGGAAGAAATCCAGAGCCCGAGGAACAAAACCAGCCATCGAGGAACAAAACTAGGCATCGAGGAACAAAACCAGAGCCTGAGAAAGAAAATGAGAGCCAGGGGAAGGCAACCAGAGCTAGACGAGCAAAACCAAAGCTCGAGGAACAAAACCAGAGCCCGAGGAACGAAACCAGAGCCGACAGAACAAAACCAGATGCCGAAGAACAAAAGGAGGGCCCAAGGAACAAAACCAGAGCCCCTGAAACTAAACGAGAGCCCGAGGAAAAAAACCAGAGCCCAAGGAACAAAACCAGAGCAAATGGAACTAAACCAGAGCCCGAGGAACAAAACCAGAGCCTGAGGAACAAAACCAGAGCCCGAGGAACAAAACCAGAGCCCGAGGAACAAATCCAGAACCCGAAGAACAAAACCAGAGCCAGAGGAAAAATAAGAGGGCCCGAGGAACAAAACCAGAGCCCGTGGAACAAATCAAGAGCCCGAGAACTAAACCAGAGCCCAAAGAACAAAACCAGAGCCCGTGGAATTACACCAGATCTCAAGGAACAAAACCGTAGCCTGAGGAAAAAAACCAGAGCCCAAGGAACAAAACAAAGAGCCTGCGGAACAAAACCAGGGCCCGAGGAACAAAAGCAGAGCCCGAGGAAGAAAAGGAGGGCTGGAGGAACAACACTAGAGCACATGGAACCAAACCAGAGCCCGAGGAACAAAACCAGAGCCCGAGGAAACAAACCAGAGCCTGAGGCACAAAACCAGAAACTGAGGAACAAAACCAGATCTGGAGGAGCAAAACCACGGCCCGAGGAACAAAACGAGAGCCTGAGGAAGAAAACCAGAGTCCGAGGAACAAAAGCAGAGCCCGAGGAAGAAAACCAGAGCGTGAGGAAGAAAACCAGAGCCCGAGGAACAAAACCAGAGCCCGAGGAACAAAACCAGGGCCTGAGGAACAAAACCAAAGCCCAAGGAACAAAACCAGAGACCGAGGAAGAAAAGGAGGGCCCGAGGAACTAAACCAGAGCCCAACGAGCAAAAGGACGGCTGGAGGAACAAAACCAGAGACCGAGGAAAAAAGCCAGAGCCAAGGAACAAAAGGAGGGCCCGAGGAGCAAAACCAGAACTAGAAGAACAAAACCAGGGCCTGAGGAACAAAACCAAAGCCCAAGGAACAAAACCAGAGCCAGAGGCAAAATAAGAGGGCCCGAGGAACAAAACCAGAGCCCGTGGAACAAATCAAAGGCCCGAGAACTAAACCAGAGCCCAAAGAACAAAACCAGAGCCCGTGCAATTAAACCAGATCTCAAGGAACAAAACCGTAGCCTGAGGAAAAAAACCAGAGACCATGGAACAAAACAAAGAGCCTGCGGAACAAAACCAGAGCCCGAGGAACAAAAGCAGAGCCCGAGGAAGAAAAGGAGGGCTGGAGGAACAACACTAGAGCACATGGAACCAAACCAGAGCCCGAGGAACAAAACCAGAGCTGGAGGAGCAAAACTAGGGACCAAGGAACAAAACGAGAGCCCGAGGAAGAAAACCAGAGTCCGAGGAATAAAACCAGAGCCCGAGGAAACAAACCAGAGCCTGAGGCACAAAACCAGAGACTGAGGAACAAAACCAGATCTGGAGGAGCAAAACCACATCCCGAGGAACAAAAGCAGAGACCGAGGAAGAAAACCAGAGCGTGAGGAACAAAACCAGAGCCCCTGAAACTAAACGAGAGCCCGAGGAACAAAACCAGAGCCCGAGGAACGAAACCAGAGCAAATGGAACTAAAACAGAGCCCGAGGAACAAAACCAGAGCCCGAGGAACAAAACCAGAGCCCGAGGAACAAATCCAGAACCCGAGGAACAAATCAAGAGCCCGAGAACTAAACCAGAGCCCAAAGAACAAAACCAGAGCCCGTGCAATTAAACCAGACCCCGAGGAAGAAATCGAGAGCCCAAGGAAAAAACCAGTGCTGGAGCAGCAAAACCAGACCTCAAGGAACAAAACCAGAGCCTGAGGAACAAAACCAGAGCCCGAGGAACAAAACCAGGGCCTGAGGAACAAAACCAAAGCCCAAGGAACAAAACCAGAGACCGAGGAAGAAAAGGAGGGCCCGAGGAGCAAAACCAGAACTAGAAGAACAAAACCAGGGCCCGAGGAACAAAACCAGAGCCCGTGGAAATAAACCAGAACCGGAGGAACCAAACCAGAGCCCGAAGAACAAAACCAGAGCCCGAGGAACAAAACCAGAGACCGAGGAACAAATGGAGGGCCCGAGGAACAAAACGAGACCCGTGGAAGCAAACAAGAGCCCGAGGAGCTAAACCAGAGCTGGAAGAACAGAACCAGAGCCCGAGGAACAAAACCAGCCCTCGAGGAAGAAAACCCGAGCGCGAGAAAGAAAACCAGAGCCCGAGGGAAAAAACCAGAGCTAGAGGATCAAAACCACACTCGAGGAAGAAAACCAGAGCGCGAGGAAGAAAACCAGAGCGCGAGGAACAAAACCAGAGCCAATGGAACTAAAACAGAGCCCGAAGAAGAAAACCAGGGCCTGTGGAAGAAAACCAGAGCCCGAGGAACAAAACCAGAGCCCGAGAACTAAACCAGAGCCCAAAGCACAAACCAGAGCCCGTGGAACTAACCCAGAGCCGGAGGAAGAAATCGAGAGCCCGAGGAACAAAACCCGAGCTGGAGGAGTAAAACCAGCCCTCGAGGAGCAAAACCAGAGCCTGAGGAAGAAAACCAGAGTCCGAGGAAGAAAACCAGAGCCTGAGGAAGAAATCCAGAGCCCGAGGAACAAAACCAGCCATCGAGGAACAAAACCAGAGCCTGAGAAAGAAAATGAGAGCCAGGGGAAGACAACCAGAGCTAGACGAGCAAAACCAAAGCTCGAGGAACAAAACCAGAGCCCGAGGAACGAAACCAGAGCCGACAGAACAAAACCAGATGCCGAAGAACAAAAGGAGGGCCCGAGGAACAAAACCAGAGCCCCTGAAAGTAAACGAGAGCCCGAGGAACAAAACCAGAGCCCGAGGAACAAAACCAGAGCAAATGGAACTAAACCAGAGTCCGAGGAACAAAACGAGAGCCCGAGGAACAAAACCAGAGCCCGAGGAACAACTCCAGAACCCGAGGAACAAAACCAGAGCCAGAGGAAAAATAAGAGGGCCCGAGGAACAAAACCAGAGCCCGTGGAACAAATCAAGAGCCCGAGAACTAAACCAGAGCCCAAAGAACAAAACCAGAGCCCGTGGAATTACACCAGATCTCAAGGAACAAAACCATTGCCAGAGGAAAAAAACCAGAGCCCAAGGAACAAAACAAAGAGCCTGCGGAACAAAACCAGAGCCCGAGGAACAAAAGCAGAGCCCGAGGAAGAAAAGGAGGGCTGGAGGAACAACACTAGAGCACATGGAACCAAACCAGAGCCCGAGGAACAAAACCAGAGCTGGAGGAGCAAAACGAGGGACCAAGGAACAAAACGAGAGCCCGAGGAAGAAAACCAGAGTCCGAGGAATAAAACCAGAGCCCGAGGAAACAAACCAGAGCCTGAGGCACAAAACCAGAGACTGAGGAACAAAACCGGATCTGGAGGAGCAAAACCACGTCCCGAGGAACAAAAGCAGAGCCCGAGGAAGAAAAGCAGAGCGTGAGGAACAAAACCAGAGCCCGAGAAACAAAACCAGGGCCTGAGGAACAAAACCAAAGCCCAAGGAACAAAACCAGAGACCGAGGAAGAAAAGGAGGGCCCGAGGAACTAAACCAGAGCCCAACGAGCAAATGGACGGCTGGAGGAACAAAACCAGAGACCGAGGAACAGAGCCAGAGCTAAGGAACAAAAGGAGGGCCCGAGGAGCAAAACCAGAGCTAGAAGAACAAAACCAGGGCCCGAGGAACAAAACCAGAGCCCGTGGAAATAAACCAGAACCGGAGGAACAAAACCAGAGCCCGAAGAACAAAACCAGAGCCCGAGGAACAAAACCAGAGCCCGAGGAACAAAACCAGAGCCCGAGGAACAAAACCAGAGACCGAGGAACAAATGGAGGGCCCGAGGAACAAAACGAGACCCGTGGAAGCAAACAAGAGCCCGAGGAGCTAAACCAGAGCTGGAAGAACAGAACCAGAGCCCGAGGAACAAAACCAGCCCTCGAGGAAGAAAACCCGAGCGCGAGGAAGAAAACCAGAGCGCGAGGGAAAAAACCAGAGCTAGAGGATCAAAACCACACTCGAGGAAGAAAACCAGAGCGCGAGGAAGAAAACCAGAGCCCGAGGAACAAAACCAGAGCCAATGGAACTAAAACAGAGCCCGAAGAAGAAAACCAGGGCCTGTGGAAGAAAACCAGAGCCCGAGGAACAAAACCAGAGCCCGAGAACTAAACCAGAGCCCAAAGCACAAACCAGAGCCCGTGGAACTAACCCAGAGCCGGAGGAAGAAATCGAGAGCCCGAGGAACAAAACCCGAGCTGGAGGAGTAAAACCAGCCCTCGAGGAGCAAAACCAGAGCCTGAGGAAGAAAACCAGAGCCCGAGGAACAAAACCAGCCATCGAGGAACAAAACCAGAGCCCGAGGAACGAAACCAGAGCCGACAGAACAAAACCAGAAGCCGAAGAACAAAAGGAGGGCCCGAGGAACAAAACCAGAGCCCCTGAAACTAAACGAGAGCCCGAGGAACAAAACGAGAGCCCGAGGAACAAAACCAGAGCAAATGGAACTAAACGAGAGCCCGAGGAACAAAACGAGAGCCCGAGGAACAAAACCAGAGCCCGAGGAACAAATCCAGAACCCGAGGAACAAAACCAGAGCCAGAGGAAAAATAAGAGGGCCCGAGGAACAAAACCAGAGCCCGTGGAACAAATCAAGAGCCCGAGAACTAAACCAGAGCCCAAAGAACAAAACCAGAGCCCGTGCAATTAAACCAGATCTCAAGGAACAAAACCATAGCCTGAGGAACAAAACCAGAGCCCAAGGAACAAAACAAAGAGCCTGCAGAACAAAACCAGAGCCCGAGGAACAAAAGCAGAGCCCGAGGAAGAAAAGGAGGGCTGGAGGAACAACACTAGAGCACATGGAACCAAACCAGAGCCCGAGGAACAAAACCAGAGCTGGAGGAGCAAAACGAGGGACCAAGGAACAAAACGAGAGCCCGAGGAAGAAAACCAGAGTCCGAGGAATAAAACCAGAGCCCGAGGAAACAAACCAGAGCCTGAGGCACAAAACCAGAGACTGAGGAACAAAACCAGATCTGGAGGAGCAAAACCACATCCCGAGGAACAAAAGCAGAGCCCGAGGAAGAAAACCAGAGCGTGAGGAACAAAACCAGAGCCCCTGAAACTAAACGAGAGCCCGAGGAACAAAACCAGAGCCCGAGGAACGAAACCAGAGGAAATGGAACTAAAACAGAGCCCGAGGAACAAAACCAGAGCCCGAGGAACAAAACCAGAGCCCGAGGAACAAATCCAGAACCCGAGGAACAAATCAAGAGCCCGAGAACTAAACCAGAGCCCAAAGAACAAAACCAGAGCCCGTGCAATTAAACCAGACCCCGAGGAAGAAATCGAGAGCCCAAGGAAAAAAACCAGTGCTGGAGCAGCAAAACCAGACCTCAAGGAACAAAACCAGAGCCTGAGGAACAAAACCAGAGCCCGAGAAACAAAACCAGGGCCTGAGGAACAAAACCAAAGCCCAAGGAACAAAACCAGAGACCGAGGAAGAAAAGGAGGGCCCGAGGAACTAAACCAGAGCCCAACGAGCAAAAGGACGGCTGGAGGAACAAAACCAGAGACCGAGGAACAAAGCCAGAGCCAAGGAACAAAAGGAGGGCCCGAGGAGCAAAACCAGAACTAGAAGAACAAAACCAGGGCCCGAGGAACAAAACCAGAGCCCGTGGAAATAAACCAGAACCGGAGGAACCAAACCAGAGCCCGAAGAACAAAACCAGAGCCCGAGGAACAAAACCAGAGACCGAGGAACAAATGGAGGGCCCGAGGAACAAAACGAGACCCGTGGAAGCAAACAAGAGCCCGAGGAGCTAAACCAGAGCTGGAAGAACAGAACCAGAGCCCGAGGAACAAAACCAGCCCTCGAGGAAGAAAACCCGAGCGCGAGAAAGAAAACCAGAGCCCGAGGGAAAAAACCAGAGCTAGAGGATCAAAACCACACTCGAGGAAGAAAACCAGAGCGCGAGGAAGAAAACCAGAGCGCGAGGAACAAAACCAGAGCCAATGGAACTAAAACAGAGCCCGAAGAAGAAAACCAGGGCCTGTGGAAGAAAACCAGAGCCCGAGGAACAAAACCAGAGCCCGAGAACTAAACCAGAGCCCAAAGCACAAACCAGAGCCCGTGGAACTAACCCAGAGCCGGAGGAAGAAATCGAGAGCCCGAGGAACAAAACCCGAGCTGGAGGAGTAAAACCAGCCCTCGAGGAGCAAAACCAGAGCCTGAGGAAGAAAACCAGAGCCCGAGGAACAAAACCAGCCATCGAGGAACAAAACCAGAGCCCGAGGAACGAAACCAGAGCCGACAGAACAAAACCAGATGCCGAAGAACAAAAGGAGGGCCCGAGGAACAAAACCAGAGCCCCTGAAACTAAACGAGAGCCCGAGGAACAAAACGAGAGCCCGAGGAACAAAACCAGAGCAAATGGAACTAAACGAGAGCCCGAGGAACAAAACGAGAGCCCGAGGAACAAAACCAGAGCCCGAGGAACAAATCCAGAACCCGAGGAACAAAACCAGAGCCAGAGGAAAAATAAGAGGGCCCGAGGAACAAAACCAGAGCCCGTGGAACAAATCAAGAGCCCGAGAACTAAACCAGAGCCCAAAGAACAAAACCAGAGCCCGTGCAATTAAACCAGATCTCAAGGAACAAAACCATAGCCTGAGGAACAAAACCAGAGCCCAAGGAACAAAACAAAGAGCCTGCAGAACAAAACCAGAGCCCGAGGAACAAAAGCAGAGCCCGAGGAAGAAAAGGAGGGCTGGAGGAACAACACTAGAGCACATGGAACCAAACCAGAGCCCGAGGAACAAAACCAGAGCTGGAGGAGCAAAACGAGGGACCAAGGAACAAAACGACAGCCCGAGGAAGAAAACCAGAGTCCGAGGAATAAAACCAGAGCCCGAGGAAACAAACCAGAGCCTGAGGCACAAAACCAGAGACTGAGGAACAAAACCAGATCTGGAGGAGCAAAACCACATCCCGAGGAACAAAAGCAGAGACCGAGGAAGAAAACCAGAGCGTGAGGAACAAAACCAGAGCCCCTGAAACTAAACGAGAGCCCGAGGAACAAAACCAGAGCCCGAGGAACGAAACCAGAGGAAATGGAACTAAACCAGAGCCCGAGGAACAAAACCAGAGCCCGAGGAACAAAACCAGAGCCCGAGGAACAAATCCAGAACCCGAGGAACAAATCAAGAGCCCGAGAACTAAACCAGAGCCCAAAGAACAAAACCAGAGCCCGTGCAATTAAACCAGACCCCGAGGAAGAAATCGAGAGCCCAAGGAAAAAAACCAGTGCTGGAGCAGCAAAACCAGACCTCAAGGAACAAAACCAGAGCCTGAGGAACAAAACCAGAGCCCGAGGAACAAAACCAGGGCCTGAGGAACAAAACCAAAGCCCAAGGAACAAAACCAGAGACCGAGGAAGAAAAGGAGGGCCCGAGGAACTAAACCAGAGCCCAACGAGCAAAAGGACGGCTGGAGGAACAAAACCAGAGACCGAGGAACAAAGCCAGAGCCAAGGAACAAAAGGAGGGCCCGAGGAGCAAAACCAGAACTAGAAGAACAAAACCAGGGCCCGAGGAACAAAACCAGAGCCCGTGGAAATAAACCAGAACCGGAGGAACCAAACCAGAGCCCGAAGAACAAAACCAGAGCCCGAGGAACAAAACCAGAGACCGAGGAACAAATGGAGGGCCCGAGGAACAAAACGAGACCCGTGGAAGCAAACAAGAGCCCGAGGAGCTAAACCAGAGCTGGAAGAACAGAACCAGAGCCCGAGGAACAAAACCAGCCCTCGAGGAAGAAAACCCGAGCGCGAGAAAGAAAACCAGAGCCCGAGGGAAAAAACCAGAGCTAGAGGATCAAAACCACACTCGAGGAAGAAAACCAGAGCGCGAGGAAGAAAACCAGAGCGCGAGGAACAAAACCAGAGCCAATGGAACTAAAACAGAGCCCGAAGAAGAAAACCAGGGCCTGTGGAAGAAAACCAGAGCCCGAGGAACAAAACCAGAGCCCGAGAACTAAACCAGAGCCCAAAGCACAAACCAGAGCCCGTGGAACTAACCCAGAGCCGGAGGAAGAAATCGAGAGCCCGAGGAACAAAACCCGAGCTGGAGGAGTAAAACCAGCCCTCGAGGAGCAAAACCAGAGCCTGAGGAAGAAAACCAGAGTCCGAGGAAGAAAACCAGAGCCTGAGGAAGAAATCCAGAGCCCGAGGAACAAAACCAGCAATCGAGGAACAAAACCAGAGCCTGAGAAAGAAAATGAGAGCCAGGGGAAGACAACCAGAGCTAGACGAGCAAAACCAAAGATCGAGGAACAAAACCAGAGCCCGAGGAACGAAACGAGAGCCGACAGAACAAAACCAGATGCCGAAGAACAAAAGGAGGGCCCGAGGAACAAAACCAGAGCCCCTGAAAGTAAACGGGAGCCCGAGGAACAAAACCAGAGCCCGAGGAACAAAACCAGAGCAAATGGAACTAAACCAGAGCCCGAGGAACAAAACGAGAGCCCGAGGAACAAAACCAGAGCCCGAGGAACAACTCCAGAACCCGAGGAACAAAACCAGAGCCAGAGGAAAAATAAGAGGGCCCGAGGAACAAAACCAGAGCCCGTGGAACAAATCAAGAGCCCGAGAACTAAACCAGAGCCCAAAGAACAAAACCAGAGCCCGTGGAATTACACCAGATCTCAAGGAACAAAACCATTGCCAGAGGAAAAAAAACAGAGCCCAAGGAACAAAACAAAGAGCCTGCGGAACAAAACCAGAGCCCGAGGAACAAAAGCAGAGCCCGAGGAACAAAAGGAGGGCTGGAGGAAAAAAACTAGAGCACATGGAACCAAACCAGAGCCTGAGGAACAAAACCAGAGCTGGAGGAGCAAAACTAGGGACCAAGGAACAAAACGAGAGCCCGAGGAAGAAAACCAGAGTCCGAGGAATAAAACCAGAGCCCGAGGAAACAAACCAGAGCCTGAGGCACAAAACCAGAGACTGAGGAACAAAAACGGATCTGGAGGAGCAAAACCACGTCCCGAGGAACAAAAGCAGAGCCCGAGGAAGAAAAGCAGAGCGTGAGGAACAAAACCAGAGCCCGAGGAACAAAACCAGGGCCTGAGGAACAAAACCAAAGCCCAAGGAACAAAACCAGAGACCGAGGAAGAAAAGGAGGGCCCGAGGAACTAAACCAGAGCCCAACGAGCAAAAGGACGGCTGGAGGAACAAAACCAGAGACCGAGGAACAAAGCCAGAGCTAAGGAACAAAAGGAGGGCCCGAGGAGCAAAACCAGAGCTAGAAGAACAAAACCAGGGCCCGAGGAACAAAACCAGAGCCCGTGGAAATAAACCAGAACTGGAGGAACAAAACCAGAGCCCGAGGAAGAAATCCAGAGCCCGAGGAACAAAACCAGCCATCGAGGAACAAAACCAGCCATCGAGGAACAAAACCAGAGCCTGAGAAAGAAAATGAGAGCCAGGGGAAGACAACCAGAGCTAGACGAGCAAAACCAAAGCTCGAGGAACAAAACCAGAGCCCGAGGAACGAAACCAGAGCCGACAGAACAAAACCAGATGCCGAAGAACAAAAGGAGGGCCCGAGGAACAAAACCAGAGCCCCTGAAACTAAACAGGAGCCCGAGGAACAAAACGAGAGCCCGAGGAACAAAACCAGAGCAAATGGAACTAAACCAGAGCCCGAGGAACAAAACCAGAGCAAATGAAACTAAACCAGAGCCCGTGGAAATAAACCAGAACCGGAGGAACAAAACCAGAGCCCGAAGAACAAAACCAGAGCCCGAGGAACAAAACCAGAGCCCGAGGAACAAAACCAGAGCCCGAGGAACAAAACCAGAGACCGAGGAACAAATGGAGGGCCCGAGGAACAAAACGAGACCCGTGGAAGCAAACAAGAGCCCGAGGAGCTAAACCAGAGCTGGAAGAACAGAACCAGAGCCCGAGGAACAAAACCAGCCCTCGAGGAAGAAAACCCGAGCGCGAGGAAGAAAAACAGAGCCCGAGGGAAAAAAACAGAGCTAGAGGATCAAAACCACACTCGAGGAAGAAAACCAGAGCGCGAGGAAGAAAACCAGAGCCCGAGGAACAAAACCAGAGCCAATGGAACTAAAACAGAGCCCGAAGAAGAAAACCAGGGCCTGTGGAAGAAAACCAGAGCCCGAGGAACAAAACCAGAGCCCGAGAACTAAACCAGAGCCCAAAGCACAAACCAGAGCCCGTGGAACTAACCCAGAGCCGGAGGAAGAAATCGAGAGCCCGAGGAACAAAACCCGAGCAGGAGGAGTAAAACCAGCCCTCGAGGAGCAAAACCAGAGCCTGAGGAAGAAAACCAGAGCCCGAGGAACAAAACCAGCCATCGAGGAACAAAACCAGAGCCCGAGGAACGAAACCAGAGCCGACAGAACAAAACCAGATGCCGAAGAACAAAAGGAGGGCCCGAGGAACAAAACCAGAGCCCCTGAAACTAAACGAGAGCCCGAGGAACAAAACGAGAGCCCGTGGAACAAATCAAGAGCCCGAGAACTAAACCAGAGCCCAAAGAACAAAACCAGAGCCCGTGCAATTAAACCAGATCTCAAGGAACAAAACCATAGCCTGAGGAACAAAACCAGAGCCCAAGGAACAAAACAAAGAGCCTGCAGAACAAAACCAGAGCCCGAGGAACAAAAGCAGAGCCCGAGGAACAAAAGGAGGGCTGGAGGAACAACACTAGAGCACATGGAACCAAACCAGAGCCCGAGGAACAAAACCAGAGCTGGAGGAGCAAAATGAGGGACCAAGGAACAAAACGAGAGCCCGAGGAAGAAAACCAGAGTCCGAGGAATAAAACCAGAGCCCGAGGAAACAAACCAGAGCCTGAGGCACAAAACCAGAGACTGAGGAACAAAACCAGATCTGGAGGAGCAAAACCACGGCCCGAGGAACAAAAGCAGAGCCTGAGGAAGAAAACCAGAGTCCGAGGAACAAAAGCAGAGCCCGAGGAAGAAAACCAGAGTGTGAGGAACAAAACCAGGGCCCGAGGAACAAAACCAGAGCCCGAGGAACCAAACCAGAGCCCGAGGAACAAAACCAGAGCTGGAGGAGCAAAACGAGGGACCAAGGAACAAAACGAGAGCCCGAGGAAGAAAACCAGAGTCCGAGGAATAAAACCAGAGCCCGAGGAAACAAACCAGAGCCTGAGGCACAAAACCAGAGACTGAGGAACAAAACCAAAGCCCAAGGAACAAAACCAGAGACCGAGGAAGAAAAGGAGGGCCCGAGGAACTAAACCAGAGCCCAACGAGCAAAAGGACGGCTGGAGGAACAAAACCAGAGACCGAGGAACAAAGCCAGAGCTAAGGAACAAAAGGAGGGCCCCAGGAGCAAAACCAGAGCTAGAAGAACAAAACGAGAGCCCGAGGAACAAAACCAGAGCCCGTGGAAATAAACCAGAACCGGAGGAACAAAACCAGAGCCCGAGGAAGAAATCCAGAGCCCGAGGAACAAAACCAGCCATCGAGGAACAAAACCAGAGCCTGAGAAAGAAAATGAGAGCCAGGGGAAGACAACCAGAGCTAGACGAGCAAAACCAAAGCTCGAGGAACAAAACCAGAGCCCGAGGAACGAAACCAGTGCCGACAGAACAAAACCAGATGCCGAAGAACAAAAGGAGGGCCCGAGGAACAAAACCAGAGCCCCTGAAACTAAACGATTGCCAGAGGAACATAACGAGAGCCCGAGGAACAAAACCAGAGCAAATGGAACTAAACCAGAGCCCGAGGAACAAAACCAGAGCCCGAGGAACAAAACCAGAGCCCGAGGAACAAATCCAGAACCCGAGGAACAAATCAAGAGCCCGAGAACTAAACCAGAGCCCAAAGAACAAAACCAGAGCCCGTGCAATTAAACCAGACCCCGAGGAAGAAATCGAGAGCCCAAGGAATAAAACCAGTGCTGGAGAGGCAAAACCAGACCTCAAGGAACAAAACCAGAGCCTGAGGAACAAAACCAGAGCCCGAGGAACAAAACAAAGAGCCTGCGGAACAAAACCAGAGCCCAAGGAACAAAAGCAGAGCCCGAGGAAGAAAAGGAGGGCTGGAGGAACAAAACTAGAGCACATGGAACTAAACCAGGAGGCCGAGGAACAAAACCAGAGCTGGAGGAGCAAAACTAGGGACCAAGGAACAAAACGAGAGCCCGAGGAAGAAAACCAGAGTCCGAGGAATAAAACCAGAGCCCGAGGAAACAAACCAGAGCCTGAGGCACAAAACCAGAGACTGAGGAACAAAACCAGATCTGGAGGAGCAAAACCATGGCCCGAGGAACAAAACCAGAGCCTGAGGAAGAAAACCAGAGCATGAGGAACAAAACCAGAGCCCGAGGAACAAAACCAGAACCCGAGGAACAAAACCAGGGCCTGAGGAACAAAACCAGAGACCGAGGAAGAAAAGGAGGGCCCGAGGAACTAAACCAGAGCCCAACGAGCAAAAGGACGGCTGGAGGAACAAAACCAGAGACCGAGGAACAAAGCCAGAGCTAAGGAACAAAAGGAGGGCCCGAGGAGCAAAACCAGACCTAGAAGAACAAAACCAGGGCCCGAGGAACAAAACCAGAGCCCGTGGAAATAAACCAGAACCGGAGGAACAAAACCAGAGCCCGAGGAAGAAATCCAGAGCCCGAGGAACAAAACCAGCCATCGAGGAACAAAACCAGACCTCAAGGAACAAAACCAGAGCCTGAGAAAGAAAATGAGAGCCAGGGGAAGACAACCAGAGCTAGACGAGCAAAACCAAAGCTCGAGGAACAAAACCAGAGCCCGAGGAACGAAACCAGAGCCGACAGAACAGAACCAGATGCCGAAGAACAAAAGGAGGGCCCGAGGAACAAAACCAGAGCCCCTGAAAGTAAACGGGAGCCCGAGGAACAAAACGAGAGCCCGAGGAACAAAACCAGAGCAAATGGAACTAAACCAGAGCCCGAGGAACAAAACCAGAGCAAATGGAACTAAACCAGAGCCCGTGGAAATAAACCAGAACCGGAGGAACAAAACCAGAGCCCGAAGAACAAAACCAGAGCCCGAGGAACAAAACCAGAGCCCGAGGAACAAAACCAGAGCCCGAGGAACAAAACCAGCCATCGAAGAACAAAACCAGAGCCCGAGGAACGAAACCAGAGCCGACAGAACAAAACCAGATGCCGAAGAACAAAAGGAGGGCCCGAGGAACAAAACCAGAGCCCCTGAAACTAAACGAGAGCCCGAGGAACAAAACGAGAGCCCGTGGAACAAATCAAGAGCCCGAGAACTAAACCAGAGCCCAAAGAACAAAACCAGAGCCCGTGCAATTAAACCAGATCTCAAGGAACAAAACCATAGCCTGAGGAACAAAACCAGAGCCCGAGGAACAAAACAAAGAGCCTGCGGAACAAAACCAGAGCCCGAGGAACAAAAGCAGAGCCCGAGGAAGAAAAGGAGGGCTGGAGGAACAACACTAGAGCACATGGAACCAAACCAGAGCCCGAGGAACAAAACCAGAGCTGGAGGAGCAAAACTAGGGACCAAGGAACAAAACGAGAGCCCGAGGAAGAAAACCAGAGTCCGAGGAATAAAACCAGAGCCCGAGGAAACAAACCAGAGCCTGAGGCACAAAACCAGAGACTGAGGAACAAAACCAGATCTGGAGGAGCAAAACCACGGCCCGAGGAACAAAACCAGAGCCTGAGGAAGAAAACCAGAGCATGAGGAACAAAACCAGAGCCCGAGGAACAAAACCAGAGCCCGAGGAACAAAACCAGGGCCTGAGGAACAAAACCAGAGACCGAGGAAGAAAAGGAGGACCCGAGGAACTAAACCAGAGCCCAACGAGCAAAAGGACGGCTGGAGGAACAAAACCAGAGACCGAGGAACAAAGCCAGAGCTAAGGAACAAAAGGAGGGCCCCAGGAGCAAAACCAGAGCTAGAAGAACAAAACCAGGGCCCGAGGAACAAAACCAGAGCCCGTGGAAATAAACCAGAACCGGAGGAACAAAACCAGAGCCCGAGGAAGAAATCCAGAGCCCGAGGAACAAAACCAGCCATCGAGGAACAAAACCAGCCATCGAGGAACAAAACCAGAGCCTGAGAAAGAAAATGAGAGCCAGGGGAAGACAACCAGAGCTAGACGAGCAAAACCAAAGCTCGAGGAACAAAACCAGAGCCCGAGGAACGAAACCAGAGCCGACAGAACAGAACCAGATGCCGAAGAACAAAAGGAGGGCCCGAGGAACAAAACCAGAGCCCCTGAAAGTAAACGGGAGCCCGAGGAACAAAACGAGAGCCCGAGGAACAAAACCAGAGCAAATGGAACTAAACCAGAGCCCGAGGAACAAAACCAGAGCAAATGGAACTAAACCAGAGCCCGTGGAAATAAACCAGAACCGGAGGAACAAAACCAGAGCCCGAAGAACAAAACCAGAGCCCGAGGAACAAAACCAGAGCCCGAGGAACAAAACCAGCCATCGAAGAACAAAACCAGAGCCCGAGGAACGAAACCAGAGCCGACAGAACAAAACCAGATGCCGAAGAACAAAAGGAGGGCCCGAGGAACAAAACCAGAGCCCCTGAAACTAAACGAGAGCCCGAGGAACAAAACGAGAGCCCGTGGAACAAATCAAGAGCCCGAGAACTAAACCAGAGCCCAAAGAACAAAACCAGAGCCCGTGCAATTAAACCAGATCTCAAGGAACAAAACCATAGCCTGAGGAACAAAACCAGAGCCCAAGGAACAAAACAAAGAGCCTGCAGAACAAAACCAGAGCCCGAGGAACAAAAGCAGAGCCCGAGGAAGAAAAGGAGGGCTGGAGGAACAACACTAGAGCACATGGAACCAAACCAGAGCCCGAGGAACAAAACCAGAGCTGGAGGAGCAAAACCACGGCCCGAGGAACAAAAGCAGAGCCTGAGGAAGAAAACCAGAGTCCGAGGAACAAAAGCAGAGCCCGAGGAAGAAAACCAGAGTGTGAGGAACAAAACCAGGGCCCGAGGAATAAAACCAGAGCCCGAGGAACCAAACCAGAGCCCGAGGAACAAAACCAGAGCTGGAGGAGCAAAACGAGGGACCAAGGAACAAAACGAGAGCCCGAGGAAGAAAACCAGAGTCCGAGGAATAAAACCAGAGCCCGAGGAAACAAACCAGAGCCTGAGGCACAAAACCAGAGACTGAGGAACAAAACCAAAGCCCAAGGAACAAAACCAGAGACCGAGGAAGAAAAGGAGGGCCCGAGGAACTAAACCAGAGCCCAACGAGCAAAAGGACGGCTGGAGGAACAAAACCAGAGACCGAGGAACAAAGCCAGAGCTAAGGAACAAAAGGAGGGCCCGAGGAGCAAAACCAGAGCTAGAAGAACAAAACGAGAGCCCGAGGAACAAAACCAGAGCCCGTGGAAATACACCAGAACCGGAGGAACAAAACCAGAGCCCGAGGAAGAAATCCAGAGCCCGAGGAACAAAACCAGCCATCGAGGAACAAAACCAGAGCCTGAGAAAGAAAATGAGAGCCAGGGGAAGACAACCAGAGCTAGACGAGCAAAACCAAAGCTCGAGGAACAAAACCAGAGCCCGAGGAACGAAACCAGTGCCGACAGAACAAAACCAGATGCCGAAGAACAAAAGGAGGGCCCGAGGAACAAAACCAGAGCCCCTGAAACTAAACGATTGCCAGAGGAACATAACGAGAGCCCGAGGAACAAAACCAGAGCAAATGGAACTAAACCAGAGCCCGAGGAACAAAACGAGAGCCCGAGGAACAAAACCAGAGCCCGAGGAACAAATCCAGAACCCGAGGAACAAATCAAGAGCCCGAGAACTAAACCAGAGCCCAAAGAACAAAACCAGAGCCCGTGCAATTAAACCAGACCCCGAGGAAGAAATCGAGAGCCCAAGGAATAAAACCAGTGCTGGAGAGGCAAAACCAGACCTCAAGGAACAAAACCAGAGCCTGAGGAACAAAACCAGAGCCCGAGGAACAAAACAAAGAGCCTGCGGAACAAAACCAGAGCCCAAGGAACAAAAGCAGAGCCCGAGGAAGAAAAGGAGGGCTGGAGGAACAAAACTAGAGCACATGGAACCAAACCAGGAGGCCGAGGAACAAAACCAGAGCTGGAGGAGCAAAACTAGGGACCAAGGAACAAAACGAGAGCCCGAGGAAGAAAACCAGAGTCCGAGGAATAAAACCAGAGCCCGAGGAAACAAACCAGAGCCTGAGGCACAAAACCAGAGACTGAGGAACAAAACCAGATCTGGAGGAGCAAAACCACGGCCCGAGGAACAAAACCAGAGCCTGAGGAAGAAAACCAGAGCATGAGGAACAAAACCAGAGCCCGAGGAACAAAACCAGAGCCCGAGGAACAAAACCAGGGCCTGAGGAACAAAACCAGAGACCGAGGAAGAAAAGGAGGGCCCGAGGAACTAAACCAGAGCCCAACGAGCAAAAGGACGGCTGGAGGAACAAAACCAGAGACCGAGGAACAAAGCCAGAGCTAAGGAACAAAAGGAGGGCCCCAGGAGCAAAACCAGAGCTAGAAGAACAAAACCAGGGCCCGAAGAACAAAACCAGAGCCCGTGGAAATAAACCAGAACCGGAGGAACAAAACCTGAGCCCGAGGAAGAAATCCAGAGCCCGAGGAACAAAACCAGCCATCGAGGAACAAAACCAGCCATCGAGGAACAAAACCAGAGCCTGAGAAAGAAAATGAGAGCCAGGGGAAGACAACCAGAGCTAGACGAGCAAAACCAAAGCTCGAGGAACAAAACCAGAGCCCGAGGAACGAAACCAGAGCCGACAGAACAGAACCAGATGCCGAAGAACAAAAGGAGGGCCCGAGGAACAAAACCAGAGCCCCTGAAAGTAAACGGGAGCCCGAGGAACAAAACGAGAGCCCGAGGAACAAAACCAGAGCAAATGGAACTAAACCAGAGCCCGAGGAACAAAACCAGAGCAAATGGAACTAAACCAGAGCCCGTGGAAATAAACCAGAACCGGAGGAACAAAACCAGAGCCCGAAGAACAAAACCAGAGCCTGAGGAACAAAACCAGAGCCCGAGGAACAAAACCAGAGCCCGAGGAACAAAACCAGAGCCCGAGGAACAAATGGAGGGCCCGAGGAACAAAACGAGACCCGTGGAAGCAAACAAGAGCCCGAGGAGCTAAACCAGAGCTGGAAGAACAGAACCAGAGCCCGAGGAACAAAACCAGCCCTCGAGGAAGAAAACCCGAGCGCGAGGAAGAAAACCAGAGCCCGAGGGAAAAAACCAGAGCTAGAGGATCAAAACCACACTCGAGGAAGAAAACCAGAGCGCGAGGAAGAAAACCAGAGCCCGAGGAACAAAACCAGAGCCAATGGAACTAAAACAGAGCCCGAAGAAGAAAACCAGGGCCTGTGGAAGAAAACCAGAGCCCGAGGAACAAAACCAGAGCCCGAGAACTAAACCAGAGCCCAAAGCACAAACCAGAGCCCGTGGAACTAACCCAGAGCCGGAGGAAGAAATCGAGAGCCCGAGGAACAAAACCCGAGCAGGAGGAGTAAAACCAGCCCTCGAGGAGCAAAACCAGAGCCTGAGGAAGAAAACCAGAGCCCGAGGAACAAAACCAGCCATCGAGGAACAAAACCAGAGCCCGAGGAACGAAACCAGAGCCGACAGAACAAAACCAGATGCCGAAGAACAAAAGGAGGGCCCGAGGAACAAAACCAGAGCCCCTGAAACTAAACGAGAGCCCGAGGAACAAAACGAGAGCCCGAGGAACAAAACCAGAGCAAATGGAACTAAACCAGAGCCCGAGGAACAAAACGAGAGCCCGAGGAACAAAACCAGAGCCCGAGGAACAAATCCAGAACCCGAGGAACAAAACCAGAGCCAGAGGAAAAATAAGAGGGCCCGAGGAACAAAACCAGAGCCCGTGGAACAAATCAAGAGCCCGAGAACTAAACCAGAGCCCAAAGAACAAAACCAGAGCCCGTGCAATTAAACCACATCTCAAGGAACAAAACCATAGCCTGAGGAACAAAACCAGAGCCCAAGGAACAAAACAAAGAGCCTGCAGAACAAAACCAGAGCCCGAGGAACAAAAGCAGAGCCCGAGGAAGAAAAGGAGGGCTGGAGGAACAACACTAGAGCACATGGAACCAAACCAGAGCCCGAGGAACAAAACCAGAGCTGGAGGAGCAAAACGAGGGACCAAGGAACAAAACGAGAGCCCGAGGAAGAAAACCAGAGTCCGAGGAATAAAACCAGAGCCCGAGGAAACAAACCAGAGCCTGAGGCACAAAACCAGAGACTGAGGAACAAAACCAGATCTGGAGGAGCAAAACCACGGCCCGAGGAACAAAACCAGAGCCTGAGGAAGAAAACCAGAGTCCGAGGAACAAAAGCAGAGCCCGAGGAAGAAAACCAGAGTGTGAGGAACAAAACCAGGGCCCGAGGAACAAAACCAGAGCCCGAGGAACCAAACCAGAGCCCGAGGAACAAAACCAGAGCTGGAGGAGCAAAACGAGGGACCAAGGAACAAAACGAGAGCCCGAGGAAGAAAACCAGAGTCCGAGGAATAAAACCAGAGCCCGAGGAAACAAACCAGAGCCTGAGGCACAAAACCAGAGACTGAGGAACAAAACCAAAGCCCAAGGAACAAAACCAGAGACCGAGGAAGAAAAGGAGGGCCCGAGGAACTAAACCAGAGCCCAACGAGCAAAAGGACGGCTGGAGGAACAAAACCAGAGACCGAGGAACAAAGCCAGAGCTAAGGAACAAAAGGAGGGCCCGAGGAGCAAAACCAGAGCTAGAAGAACAAAACGAGAGCCCGAGGAACAAAACCAGAGCCCGTGGAAATAAACCAGAACCGGAGGAACAAAACCAGAGCCCGAGGAAGAAATCCAGAGCCCGAGGAACAAAACCAGCCATCGAGGAACAAAACCAGAGCCTGAGAAAGAAAATGAGAGCCAGGGGAAGACAACCAGAGCTAGACGAGCAAAACCAAAGCTCGAGGAACAAAACCAGAGCCCGAGGAACGAAACCAGAGCCGACAGAACAAAACCAGATGCCGAAGAACAAAAGGAGGGCCCGAGGAACAAAACCAGAGCCCCTGAAACTAAACGATTGCCAGAGGAACATAACGAGAGCCCGAGGAACAAAACCAGAGCAAATGGAACTAAACCAGAGCCCGAGGAACAAAACCAGAGCCCGAGGAACAAAACCAGAGCCAGAGGAACAAATCCAGAACCCGAGGAACAAATCAAGAGCCCGAGAACTAAACCAGAGCCCAAAGAACAAAACCAGAGCCCGTGCAATTAAACCAGACCCCGAGGAAGAAATCAAGAGCCCAAGGAATAAAACCAGTGCTGGAGAGGCAAAACCAGACCTCAAGGAACAAAACCAGAGCCTGAGGAACAAAACCAGAGCCCGAGGAACAAAACAAAGAGCCTGCGGAACAAAACCAGAGCCCAAGGAACAAAAGCAGAGCCCGAGGAAGAAAAGGAGGGCTGGAGGAACAAAACTAGAGCACATGGAACCAAACCAGAGCCCGAGGAACAAAACCAGAGTCCGAGGAACAAAACCAGAGCCCGAGGAAACAAACCAGAGCCTGAGGCACAAAACCAGAGACTGAGGAACAAAACCAGATCTGGAGGAGCAAAACCACGTCCCGAGGAACAAAACCAGAGCCTGAGGAAGAAAACCAGAGCATGAGGAACAAAACCAGAGCCCGAGGAACAAAACCAGAGCCCGAGGAACAAAACCAGGGCCTGAGGAACAAAACCAGAGACCGAGGAAGAAAAGGAGGGCCCGAGGAACTAAACCAGAGCCCAACGAGCAAAAGGACGGCTGGAGGAACAAAACCAGAGACCGAGGAACAAAGCCAGAGCTAAGGAACAAAAGGAGGGCCCCAGGAGCAAAACCAGAGCTAGAAGAACAAAACCAGGGCCCGAGGAACAAAACCAGAGCCCGTGGAAATAAACCAGAACCGGAGGAACAAAACCAGAGCCCGAGGAAGAAATCCAGAGCCCGAGGAACAAAACCAGCAATCGAGGAACAAAACCAGCCATCGAGGAACAAAACCAGAGACCGAGAAAGAAAATGAGAGCCAGGGGAAGACAACCAGAGCTAGACGAGCAAAACCAAAGCTCGAGGAACAAAACCAGAGCCCGAGGAACGAAACCAGAGCTGACAGAACAAAACCAGATGCCGAAGAACAAAAGGAGGGCCCGAGGAACAAAACCAGAGCCCCTGAAAGTAAACGGGAGCCCGAGGAACAAAACGAGAGCCCGAGGAACAAAACCAGAGCAAATGGAACTAAACCAGAGCCCGAGGAACAAAACCAGAGCAAATGGAACTAAACCAGAGCCCGTGGAAATAAACCAGAACCGGAGGAACAAAACCAGAGCCCGAAGAACAAAACCAGAGCCCGAGGAACAAAACCAGAGCCCGAGGAACAAAACCAGAGCCCGAGGAACAAAACCAGAGACCGAGGAACAAATGGAGGGCCCGAGGAACAAAACGAGACCCGTGGAAGCAAACAAGAGCCCGAGGAGCTAAACCAGAGCTGGAAGAACAGAACCAGAGCCCGAGGAACAAAACCAGAGCAAATGGAACTAAACCAGAGCCCGTGGAAATAAACCAGAACCGGAGGAACAAAACCAGAGCCCGAAGAACAAAACCAGAGCCCGAGGAACAAAACCAGAGCCCGAGGAACAAAACCAGAGCCCGAGGAACAAAACCAGAGACCGAGGAACAAATGGAGGGCCCGAGGAACAAAACGAGACCCGTGGAAGCAAACAAGAGCCCGAGGAGCTAAACCAGAGCTGGAAGAACAGAACCAGAGCCCGAGGAACAAAACCAGCCCTCGAGGAAGAAAACCCGAGCGCGAGGAAGAAAACCAGAGCCCGAGGGAAAAAAACAGAGCTAGAGGATCAAAACCACACTCGAGGAAGAAAACCAGAGCGCGAGGAAGAAAACCAGAGCCCGAGGAACAAAACCAGAGCCAATGGAACTAAAACAGAGCCCGAAGAAGAAAACCAGGGCCTGTGGAAGAAAACCAGAGCCCGAGGAACAAAACCAGAGCCCGAGAACTAAACCAGAGCCCAAAGCACAAACCAGAGCCCGTGGAACTAACCCAGAGCCGGAGGAAGAAATCGAGAGCCCGAGGAACAAAACCCGAGCTGGAGGAGTAAAACCAGCCCTCGAGGAGCAAAACCAGAGCCTGAGGAAGAAAACCAGAGCCCGAGGAACAAAACCAGCCATCGAGGAACAAAACCAGAGCCCGAGGAACGAAACCAGAGCCGACAGAACAAAACCAGATGCCGAAGAACAAAAGGAGGGCCCGAGGAACAAAACCAGAGCCCCTGAAACTAAACGAGAGCCCGAGGAACAAAACGAGAGCCCGAGGAACAAAACCAGAGCAAATGGAACTAAACGAGAGCCCGAGGAACAAAACGAGAGCCCGAGGAACAAAACTAGAGCCCGAGGAACAAATCCAGAACCCGAGGAACAAAACCAGAGCCAGAGGAAAAATAAGAGGGCCCGAGGAACAAAACCAGAGCCCGTGGAACAAATCAAGAGCCCGAGAACTAAACCAGAGCCCAAAGAACAAAACCAGAGCCCGTGCAATTAAACCAGATCTCAAGGAACAAAACCATAGCCTGAGGAAAAAAAACAGAGCCCAAGGAACAAAACAAAGAGCCTGCAGAACAAAACCAGAGCCCGAGGAACAAAAGCAGAGCCCGAGGAAGAAAAGGAGGGCTGGAGGAACAACACTAGAGCACATGGAACCAAACCAGAGCCCGAGGAACAAAACCAGAGCTGGAGGAGCAAAACGAGGGACCAAGGAACAAAACGAGAGCCCGAGGAAGAAAACCAGAGTCCGAGGAATAAAACCAGAGCTCGAGGAAACAAACCAGAGCCTGAGGCACAAAACCAGAGACTGAGGAACAAAACCAGATCTGGAGGAGAAAAACCACATCCCGAGGAACAAAATCAGAGACCGAGGAAGAAAACCAGAGCGTGAGGAACAAAACCAGAGCCCCTGAAACTAAACGAGAGCCCGAGGAACAAAACCAGAGCCCGAGGAACGAAACCAGAGCAAATGGAACTAAAACAGAGCCCGAGGAACAAAACCAGAGCCCGAGGAACAAAACCAGAGCCCGAGGAACAAATCCAGAACCCGAGGAACAAATCAAGAGCCCGAGAACTAAACCAGAGCCCAAAGAACAAAACCAGAGCCCGTGCAATTAAACCAGACCCCGAGGAAGAAATCGAGAGCCCAAGGAAAAAAACCAGTGCTGGAGCAGCAAAACCAGACCTCAAGGAAGAAAACCAGAGCGTGAGGAACAAAACCAGAGCCCGAGGAACAAAACCAGGGCCTGAGGAACAAAACCAAAGCCCAAGGAACAAAACCAGAGACCGAGGAAGAAAAGGAGGGCCCGAGGAACTAAACCAGAGCCCAACGAGCAAAAGGACGGCTGGAGGAACAAAACCAGAGACCGAGGAACAAAGCCAGAGCCAAGGAACAAAAGGAGGGCCCGAGGAGCAAAACCAGAACTAGAAGAACAAAACCAGAGCCCGTGGAAATAAACCAGAACCGGAGGAACCAAACCAGAGCCCGAAGAACAAAACCAGAGCCCGAGGAACAAAACCAGAGACCGAGGAACAAATGGAGGGCCCGAGGAACAAAACGAGACCCGTGGAAGGAAACAAGAGCCCGAGGAGCTAAACCAGAGCTGGAAGAACAGAACCAGAGCCCGAGGAACAAAACCAGCCTTCGAGGAAGAAAACCCGAGCGCGACAAAGAAAACCAGAGCCCGAGGGAAAAAACCAGAGCTAGAGGATCAAAACCACACTCGAGGAAGAAAACCAGAGCGCGAGGAAGAAAACCAGAGCGCGAGGAACAAAACCAGAGCCAATGGAACTAAAACAGAGCCCGAAGAAGAAAACCAGGGCCTGTGGAAGAAAACCAGAGCCCGAGGAACAAAACCAGAGCCCGAGAACTAAACCAGAGCCCAAAGCACAAACCAGAGCCCGTGGAACTAACCCAGAGCCGGAGGAAGAAATCGAGAGCCCGAGGAACAAAACCCGAGCTGGAGGAGTAAAACCAGCCCTCGAGGAGCAAAACCAGAGCCTGAGGAAGAAAACCAGAGTCCGAGGAAGAAAACCAGAGCCTGAGGAAGAAATCCAGAGCCCGAGGAACAAAACCAGCAATCGAGGAACAAAACCAGAGCCTGAGAAAGAAAATGAGAGCCAGGGGAAGACAACCAGAGCTAGACGAGCAAAACCAAAGCTCGAGGAACAAAACCAGAGCCCGAGGAACGAAACCAGAGCCGACAGAACAAAACCAGATGCCGAAGAACAAAAGGAGGGCCCGAGGAACAAAACCAGAGCCCCTGAAAGTAAACGGGAGCCCGAGGAACAAAACGAGAGCCCGAGGAACAAAACCAGAGCAAATGGAACTAAACCAGAGTCCGAGGAACAAAACCAGAGCCCGAGGAACAAAACCAGAGCCCGAGGAACAACTCCAGAACCCGAGGAACAAAACCAGAGCCAGAGGAAAAATAAGAGGGCCCGAGGAACAAAACCAGAGCCCGTGGAACAAATCAAGAGCCCGAGAACTAAACCAGAGCCCAAAGAACAAAACCAGAGCCCGTGGAATTACACCAGATCTCAAGGAACAAAACCATTGCCAGAGGAAAAAAAACAGAGCCCAAGGAACAAAACAAAGAGCCTGCGGAACAAAACCAGAGCCCGAGGAACAAAAGCAGAGCCCGAGGAACAAAAGGAGGGCTGGAGGAAAAAAACTAGAGCACATGGAACCAAACCAGAGCCCGAGGAACAAAACCAGAGCTGGAGGAGCAAAACTAGGGACCAAGGAACAAAACGAGAGCCCGAGGAAGAAAACCAGAGTCCGAGGAATAAAACCAGAGCCCGAGGAAACAAACCAGAGCCTGAGGCACAAAACCAGAGACTGAGGAACAAAAACGGATCTGGAGGAGCAAAACCACGTCCCGAGGAAAAAAAGCAGAGCCCGAGGAAGAAAAGCAGAGGGTGAGGAACAAAACCAGAGCCCGAGGAACAAAACCAGAGCCCGAGGAACAAAACCAGGGCCTGAGGAACAAAACCAGAGACCGAGGAAGAAAAGGAGGGCCCGAGGAACTAAACCAGAGCCCAACGAGCAAAAGGACGGCTGGAGGAACAAAACCAGAGACCGAGGAACAAAGCCAGAGCTAAGGAACAAAAGGAGGGCCCCAGGAGCAAAACCAGAGCTAGAAGAACAAAACCAGGGCCCGAGGAACAAAACCAGAGCCCGTGGAAATAAACCAGAACCGGAGGAACAAAACCAGAGCCCGAGGAAGAAATCCAGAGCCCGAGGAACAAAACCAGCCATCGAGGAACAAAACCAGCCATCGAGGAACAAAACCAGAGCCTGAGAAAGAAAATGAGAGCCAGGGGAAGACAACCAGAGCTAGACGAGCAAAACCAAAGCTCGAGGAACAAAACCAGAGCCCGAGGAACGAAACCAGAGCCGACAGAACAAAACCAGATGCCGAAGAACAAAAGGAGGGCCCGAGGAACAAAACCAGAGCCCCTGAAAGTAAACGGGAGCCCGAGGAACAAAACGAGAGCCCGAGGAACAAAACCAGAGCAAATGGAACTAAACCAGAGCCCGAGGAACAAAACCAGAGCAAATGGAACTAAACCAGAGCCCGTGGAAATAAACCAGAACCGGAGGAACAAAACCAGAGCCCGAAGAACAAAACCAGAGCCCGAGGAACAAAACCAGAGCCCGAGGAAAAAAACCAGAGCCCGAGGAACAAAACCAGAGACCGAGGAACAAATGGAGGGCCCGAGGAACAAAACGAGACCCGTGGAAGCAAACAAGAGCCCGAGGAGCTAAACCAGAGCTGGAAGAACAGAACCAGAGCCCGAGGAACAAAACCAGCCCTCGAGGAAGAAAACCCGAGCGCGAGGAAGAAAACCAGAGCCCGAGGGAAAAAAACAGAGCTAGAGGATCAAAACCATACTCGAGGAAGAAAACCAGAGCCCGAGGAACAAAACCAGAGCCAATGGAACTAAAACAGAGCCCGAAGAAGAAAACCAGGGCCTGTGGAAGAAAACCAGAGCCCGAGGAACAAAACCAGAGCCCGAGAACTAAACCAGAGCCCAAAGCACAAACCAGAGCCTGTGGAACTAACCCAGAGCCGGAGGAAGAAATCGAGAGCCCGAGGAACAAAACCCGAGCAGGAGGAGTAAAACCAGCCCTCGAGGAGCAAAACCAGAGCCTGAGGAAGAAAACCAGAGCCCGAGGAACAAAACCAGCCATCGAGGAACAAAACCAGAGCCCGAGGAACGAAACCAGAGCCGACAGAACAAAACCAGATGCCGAAGAACAAAAGGAGGGCCCGAGGAACAAAACCAGAGCCCCTGAAACTAAACGAGAGCCCGAGGAACAAAACGAGAGCCCGAGGAACAAAACCAGAGCAAATGGAACTAAACGAGAGCCCGAGGAACAAAACGAGAGCTGGAGGAGCAAAACGAGGGACCAAGGAACAAAACGAGAGCCCGAGGAAGAAAACCAGAGTCCGAGGAATAAAACCAGAGCCCGAGGAAACAAACCAGAGCCTGAGGCACAAAACCAGAGACTGAGGAACAAAACCAGATCTGGAGGAGCAAAACCACGGCCCGAGGAACAAAAGCAGAGCCTGAGGAAGAAAACCAGAGTCCGAGGAACAAAAGCAGAGCCCGAGGAAGAAAACCAGAGTGTGAGGAACAAAACCAGGGCCCGAGGAACAAAACCAGAGCCCGAGGAACCAAACCAGAGCCCGAGGAACAAAACCAGAGCTGGAGGAGCAAAACGAGGGACCAAGGAACAAAACGAGAGCCCGAGGAAGAAATCCAGAGCCCGAGGAACAAAACCAGCCATCGAGGAACAAAACCAGAGCCTGAGAAAGAAAATGAGAGCCAGGGGAAGACAACCAGAGCTAGACGAGCAAAACCAAAGCTCGAGGAACAAAACCAGAGCCCGAGGAACGAAACCAGTGCCGACAGAACAAAACCAGATGCCGAAGAACAAAAGGAGGGCCCGAGGAACAAAACCAGAGCCCCTGAAACTAAACGATTGCCAGAGGAACAGAACGAGAGCCCGAGGAACAAAACCAGAGCAAATGGAACTAAACCAGAGCCCGAGGAACAAAACCAGAGCCCGAGGAACAAATCCAGAACCCGAGGAACAAATCAAGAGCCCGAGAACTAAACCAGAGCCCAAAGAACAAAACCAGAGCCCGTGCAATTAAACCAGACCCCGAGGAAGAAATCGAGAGCCCAAGGAATAAAACCAGTGCTGGAGAGGCAAAACCAGACCTCAAGGAACAAAACCAGAGCCTGAGGAACAAAACCAGAGCCCGAGGAACAAAACAAAGAGCCTGCGGAACAAAACCAGAGCCCAAGGAACAAAAGCAGAGCCCGAGGAAGAAAAGGAGGGCTGGAGGAACAAAACTAGAGCACATGGAACCAAACCAGGAGGCCGAGGAACAAAACCAGAGCTGGAGGAGCAAAACTAGGGACCAAGGAACAAAACGAGAGCCCGAGGAAGAAAACCAGAGTCCGAGGAATAAAACCAGAGCCCGAGGAAACAAACCAGAGCCTGAGGCACAAAACCAGAGACTGAGGAACAAAACCAGATCTGGAGGAGCAAAACCACGTCCCGAGGAACAAAACCAGAGCCTGAGGAAGAAAACCAGAGCGTGAGGAACAAAACCAGAGCCCGAGGAACAAAACCAGAGCCCGAGGAACAAAACCAGGGCCTGAGGAACAAAACCAGAGACCGAGGAAGAAAAGGAGGGCCCGAGGAACTAAACCAGAGCCCAACGAGCAAAAGGACGGCTGGAGGAACAAAACGAGAGACCGAGGAACAAAGCCAGAGCTAAGGAACAAAAGGAGGGCCCCAGGAGCAAAACCAGAGCTAGAAGAACAAAACCAGGGCCCGAGGAACAAAACCAGAGCCCGTGGAAATAAACCAGAACCGGAGGAACAAAACCAGAGCCCGAGGAAGAAATCCAGAGCCCGAGGAACAAAACCAGCCATCGAGGAACAAAACCAGCCATCGAGGAACAAAACCAGAGCCTCAGAAAGAAAATGAGAGCCAGGGGAAGACAACCAGAGCTAGACGAGCAAAACCAAAGCTCGAGGAACAAAACCAGAGCCCGAGGAACGAAACCAGAGCCGACAGAACAAAACCAGATGCCGAAGAACAAAAGGAGGGCCCGAGGAACAAAACCAGAGCCCCTGAAACTAAACGAGAGCCCGAGGAACAAAATGAGAGCCCGAGGAACAAAACCAGAGCAAATGGAACTAAACGAGAGCCCGAGGAACAAAACGAGAGCCCGAGGAAAAAAACCAGAGCCCGTGGAAATAAACCAGAACCGGAGGAACAAAACCAGAGCCCGAAGAACAAAACCAGAGCCCGAGGAACAAAACCAGAGCCCGAGGAAAAAAACCAGAGCCCGAGGAACAAAACCAGAGACCGAGGAACAAATGGAGGGCCCGAGGAACAAAACGAGACCCGTGGAAGGAAACAAGAGTCCGAGGAGCTAAACCAGAGCTGGAAGAACAGAACCAGAGCCCGAGGAACAAAACCAGCCCTCGAGGAAGAAAACCCGAGCGCGAGGAAGAAAACCAGAGCCCGAGGGAAAAAAACAGAGCTAGAGGATCAAAACCACACTCGAGGAAGAAAACCAGAGCGCGAGGAAGAAAACCAGAGCCCGAGGAACAAAACCAGAGCCAATGGAACTAAAACAGAGCCCGAAGAAGAAAACCAGGGCCTGTGGAAGAAAACCAGAGCCCGAGGAACAAAACCAGAGCCCGAGAACTAAACCAGAGCCCAAAGAACAAACCAGAGCCCGTGGAACTAACCCAGAGCCGGAGGAAGAAATCGAGAGCCCGAGGAACAAAACCCGAGCTGGAGGAGTAAAACCAGACCTCGAGGAGCAAAACCAGAGCCTGAGGAAGAAAACCAGAGCCCGAGGAACAAAACCAGCCATCGAGGAACAAAACCAGCCATCGAGGAACAAAACCAGAGCCTGAGAAAGAAAATGAGAGCCAGGGGAAGACAACCAGAGCTAGACGAGCAAAACCAAAGCTCGAGGAACAAAACCAGAGCCCGAGGAACGAAACCAGAGCCGACAGAACAAAACCAGATGCTGAAGAACAAAAGGAGGGCCCGAGGAACAAAACCAGAGCCCCTGAAAGTAAACGGGAGCCCGAGGAACAAAACGAGAGCCCGAGGAACAAAACCAGAGCAAATGGAACTAAACCAGAGCCCGAGGAACAAAACGAGAGCCCGAGGAACAAAACCAGAGCCCGAGGAACAAATCCAGAACCCGAGGAACAAAACCAGAGCCAGAGGAAAAATAAGAGGGCCCGAGGAACAAAACCAGAGCCCGTGGAAAAAATCAAGAGCCCGAGAACTAAACCAGAGCCCAAAGAACAAAACCAGAGCCCGTGCAATTAAACCAGATCTCAAGGAACAAAACCATAGCCTGAGGAACAAAACCAGAGCCCAAGGAACAAAACAAAGAGCCTGCGGAACAAAACCAGAGCCCGAGGAAAAAAAGCAGAGCCCGAGGAACAAAAGGAGGGCTGGAGGAACAACACTAGAGTAAATGGAACCAAACCAGAGCCCGAGGAACAAAACCAGAGCTGGAGGAGCAAAACTAGGGACCAAGGAACAAAACGAGAGCCCGAGGAAGAAAACCAGAGTCCGAGGAATAAAACCAGAGCCCGAGGAAACAAACCAGAGCCTGAGGCACAAAACCAGAGACTGAGGAACAAAACCAGATCTGGAGGAGCAAAACCACGTCCCGAGGAACAAAAGCAGAGCCTGAGGAAGAAAACCAGAGTCCGAGGAACAAAAGCAGAGCCCGAGGAAGAAAACCAGAGTGTGAGGAACAAAACCAGGGCCCGAGGAACAAAACCAGAGCCCGAGGAACCAAACCAGAGCCCGAGGAACAAAACCAGAGCTGGAGGAGCAAAACGAGGGACCAAGGAACAAAACGAGAGCCCGAGGAAGAAAACCAGAGTCCGAGGAATAAAACCAGAGCCCGAGGAAACAAACCAGAGCCTGAGGCACAAAACCAGAGACTGAGGAACAAAACCAAAGCCCAAGGAACAAAACCAGAGACCGAGGAAGAAAAGGAGGGCCCGAGGAACTAAACCAGAGCCCAACGAGCAAAAGGACGGCTGGAGGAACAAAACCAGAGACCGAGGAACAAAGCCAGAGCTAAGGAACAAAAGGAGGGCCCGAGGAGCAAAACTAGAGCTAGAAGAACAAAACGAGAGCCCGAGGAACAAAACCAGAGCCCGTGGAAATAAACCAGAACCGGCGGAACAAAACCAGAGCCCGAGGAAGAAATCCAGAGCCCGAGGAACAAAACCAGCCATCGAGGAACAAAACCAGAGCCTGAGAAAGAAAATGAGAGCCAGGGGAAGACAACCAGAGCTAGACGAGCAAAACCAAAGCTCGAGGAACAAAACCAGAGCCCGAGGAACGAAACCAGTGCCGACAGAACAAAACCAGATGCCGAAGAACAAAAGGAGGGCCCGAGGAACAAAACCAGAGCCCAACGAGCAAAAGGACGGCTGGAGGAACAAAACCAGAGACCGAGGAACAAAGCCAGAGCCAAGGAACAAAAGGAGGGCCCCAGGAGCAAAACCAGAACTAGAAGAACAAAACCAGGGCCCGAGGAACAAAACCAGAGCCCGTGGAAATAAACCAGAACCGGAGGAACAAAACCAGAGCCCGAGGAACAAATCCAGAACCCGAGGAACAAAACCAGAGCCAGAGGAAAAATAAGAGGGCCCGAGGAACAAAACCAGAGCCCGTGGAACAAATCAAGAGCCCGAGAACTAAACCAGAGCCTAAAGAACAAAACTAGAGCCCGTGCAATTAAACCAGATCTCAAGGAACAAAACCATAGCCTGAGGAAAAAAACCAGAGCCCCAGGAACAAAACAAAGAGCCTGCGGAACAAAACCAGAGCCCGAGGAACAAAAGCAGAGCCCGAGGAAGAAAAGGAGGACTGGAGGAACAAAACTAGAGCACATGGAACCAAACCAGAGCCCGAGGAACAAAACCAGAGCTGGAGGAGCAAAACTAGGGACCAAGGAACAAAACGAGAGCCCGAGGAAGAAAACCAGAGTCCGAGGAATAAAACCAGAGCCCGAGGAAACAAACCAGAGCCTGAGGCACAAAACCAGAGACTGAGGAACAAAACCAGATCTGGAGGAGCAAAACCACGTCCCGAGGAACAAAAGCAGAGCCCGAGGAAGATAACCAGAGCGTGAGGAACAAAACCAGAGCCCCTGAAACTAAACGAGAGCCCGAGGAACAAAACCAGAGCCCGAGGAACGAAACCAGAGCAAATGGAACTCAAACAGAGCCCGAGGAACAAAACCAGAGCCCGAGGAACAAAACCAGAGCCCGAGGAACAAATCCAGAACCCGAGGAACAAATCAAGAGCCCGAGAACTAAACCAGAGCCCAAAGAACAAAACCAGAGCCCGTGCAATTAAACCAGACCCCGAGGAAGAAATCGAGAGCCCAAGGAATAAAACCAGTGCTGGAGCAGCAAAACCAGACCTCAAGGAACAAAACCAGAGCCTGAGGAACAAAACCAGAGCCCGAGGAACAAAACCAGGGCCTGAGGAACAAAACCAAAGCCCAAGGAACAAAACCAGAGACCGAGGAAGAAAAGGAGGGCCCGAGAAACTAAACCAGAGCCCAACGAGCAAAAGGACGGCTGGAGGAACAAAACCAGAGACCGAGGAACAAAGCCAGAGCCAAGGAACAAAAGGAGGGCCCGAGGAGCAAAACCAGAACTAGAAGAACAAAACCAGGGCCCGAGGAACAAAACCAGAGCCGTGGAAATAAACCAGAACCGGAGGAACAAAACCAGAGCCCGAAGAACAAAACCAGAGCCCGAGGAACAAAACCAGAGACCGAGGAACAAATGGAGGGCCCGAGGAACAAAACGAGACCCGTGGAAGCAAACAAGAGCCCGAGGAGCTAAACCAGAGCTGGAAGAACAGAACCAGAGCCCGAGGAACAAAACCAGCCCTCGAGGAAGAAAACCCGAGCGCGAGGAAGAAAACCAGAGCCCGAGGGAAAAAACCAGAGCTAGAGGATCAAAACCACACTCGAGGAAGAAAACCAGAGCGCGAGGAAGAAAACCAGAGCCCGAGGAACAAAACCAGAGCCAATGGAACTAAAACAGAGCCCGAAGAAGAAAACCAGGGCCTGTGGAAGAAAACCAGAGCCCGAGGAACAAAACCAGAGCCCGAGAACTAAACCAGAGCCCAAAGCACAAACCAGAGCCCGTGGAACTAACCCAGAGCCGGAGGAAGAAATCGAGAGCCCGAGGAACAAAACCCGAGCTGGAGGAGTAAAACCAGCCCTCGAGAAGCAAAACCAGAGCCTGAGGAAGAAAACCAGAGTCTGAGGAAGAAAACCAGAGCCTGAGGAAGAAATCCAGAGCCCGAGGAACAAAACCAGGCATCGAGGAAGAAAACCAGAGCCTGAGAAAGAAAATGAGAGCCAGGGGAAGACAACCAGAGCTAGACGAGCAAAACCAAAGCTCGAGGAACAAAACCAGAGCCCGAGGAACGAAACCAGAGCCGACAGAACAAAACCAGATGCCGAAGAACAAAAGGAGGGCCCGAGGAACAAAACCAGAGCCCCTGAAACTAAACGGGAGCCCGAGGAACAAAACGAGAGCCCGAGGAACAAAACCAGAGCAAATGGAACTAAACCAGAGTCCGAGGAACAAAACCAGAGCCCGAGGAACAAAACCAGAGCCCGAGGAACAACTCCAGAACCCGAGGAACAAAACCAGAGCCAGAGGAAAAATAAGAGGGCCCGAGGAACAAAACCAGAGCCCGTGGAACAAATCAAGAGCCCGAGAACTAAACCAGAGCCCAAAGAACAAAACCAGAGCCCGTGGAATTACACCAGATCTCAAGGAACAAAACCATAGCCTGAGGAAAAAAAACAGAGTCCAAGGAACAAAACAAAGAGCCTGCAGAACAAAACCAGAGCCCGAGGAACAAAAGCAGAGCCCGAGGAAGAAAAGGAGGGCTGGAGGAACAAAACTAGAGCACATGGAACCAAACCAGAGCCCGAGGAACAAAACCAGAGCTGGAGGAGCAAAACTAGGGACCAAGGAACAAAACGAGAGCCCGAGGAAGAAAACCAGAGTCCGAGGAATAAAACCAGAGCCCGAGGAAACAAACCAGAGCCTGAGGCACAAAACCAGAGACTGAGGAACAAAAACGGATCTGGAGGAGCAAAACCACGTCCCGAGGAACAAAACCAGACCTAAAGGAACAAAACCAGAGCGTGAGGAACAAAACCAGAGCCCGAGGAACAAAACCAGGGCCTGAGGAACAAAACCAAAGCCCAAGGAATAAAACCAGAGACCGAGGAAGAAAAGGAGGGCCCGAGGAACTAAACCAGAGCCCAACGAGCAAAAGGACGGCTGGAGGAACAAAACCAGAGACCGAGGAACAAAGCCAGAGCTAAGGAACAAAAGGAGGGCCCGAGGAGCAAAACCAGAACTAGAAGAACAAAACCAGGGCCCGAGGAACAAAACCAGAGCCCGTGGAAATAAACCAGAACCGGAGGAACAAAACCAGAGCCCGAGGAAGAAATCCAGAGCCCGAGGAACAAAACCAGCCATCGAGGAACAAAACCAGGCATCGAGGAACAAAACCAGAGCCTGAGAAAGAAAATGAGAGCCAGGGGAAGACAACCAGAGCTAGACGAGCAAAACCAAAGCTCGAGGAACAAAACCAGAGCCCGAGGAACGAAACCAGAGCCGACAGAACAAAACCAGATGCCGAAGAACAAAAGGAGGGCCCGAGGAACAAAACCAGAGCCCCTGAAAGTAAACGGGAGCCCGAGGAACAAAACGAGAGCCCGAGGAACAAAACCAGAGCAAATGGAACTAAACCAGAGCCCGAGGAACAAAACCAGAGCCCGAGGAAAAAAACCAGAGCCCGTGGAAATAAACCAGAACCGGAGGAACAAAACCAGAGCCCGAAGAACAAAACCAGAGCCCGAGGAACAAAACCAGAGCCCGAGGAAAAAAACCAGAGCCCGAGGAACAAAACCAGAGACCGAGGAACAAATGGAGGGCCCGAGGAACAAAACGAGACCCGTGGAAGGAAACAAGAGTCCGAGGAGCTAAACCAGAGCTGGAAGAACAGAACCAGAGCCCGAGGAACAAAACCAGCCCTCGAGGAAGAAAACCCGAGCGCGAGGAAGAAAACCAGAGCCCGAGGGAAAAAAACAGAGCTAGAGGATCAAAACCACACTCGAGGAAGAAAACCAGAGCGCGAGGAACAAAACCAGAGCCCGAGGAACAAAACCAGAGCCAATGGAACTAAAACAGAGCCCGAAGAAGAAAACCAGGGCCTGTGGAAGAAAACCAGAGCCCGAGGAACAAAACCAGAGCCCGAGAACTAAACCAGAGCCCAAAGCACAAACCAGAGCCCGTGGAACTAACCCAGAGCCGGAGGAAGAAATCGAGAGCCCGAGGAACAAAACCCGAGCTGGAGGAGTAAAACCAGCCCTCGAGGAGCAAAACCAGAGCCTGAGGAAGAAAACCAGAGCCCGAGGAACAAAACCAGCCATCGAGGAACAAAACCAGCCATCGAGGAACAAAACCAGAGCCTGAGAAAGAAAATGAGAGCCAGGGGAAGACAACCAGAGCTAGACGAGCAAAACCAAAGCTCGAGGAACAAAACCAGAGCCCGAGGAACGAAACCAGAGCCGACAGAACAAAACCAGATGCCGAAGAACAAAAGGAGGGCCCGAGGAACAAAACCAGAGCCCCTGAAACTAAACGAGAGCCCGAGGAACAAAACGAGAGCCCGAGGAACAAAACCAGAGCAAATGGAACTAAACGAGAGCCCGAGGAACAAAACGAGAGCCCGAGGAACAAAACCAGAGCCCGAGGAACAAATCCAGAACCCGAGGAACAAAACCAGAGCCAGAGGAAAAATAAGAGGGCCCGAGGAACAAAACCAGAGCCCGTGGAACAAATCAAGAGCCCGAGAACTAAACCAGAGCCCAAAGAACAAAACCAGAGCCCGTGCAATTAAACCAGATCTCAAGGAACAAAACCATAGCCTGAGGAATAAAACCAGAGCCCAAGGAACAAAACAAAGAGCCTGTGGAACAAAACCAGAGCCCGAGGAACAAAAGCAGAGCCCGAGGAAGAAAAGGAGGGCTGGAGGAACAAAACTAGAGCACATGGAACCAAACCAGAGCCCGAGGAACAAAACCAGAGCTGGAGGAGCAAAACTAGGGACCAAGGAACAAAACGAGAGCCCGAGGAAGAAAACCAGAGTCCGAGGAATAAAACCAGAGCCCGAGGAAACAAACCAGAGCCTGAGGCACAAAACCAGAGACTGAGGAACAAAACCAGATCTGGAGGAGCAAAACCACGGCCCGAGGAACAAAACCAGAGCCTGAGGAAGAAAACCAGAGTCCGAGGAACAAAAGCAGAGCCCGAGGAAGAAAACCAGAGTGTGAGGAACAAAACCAGGGCCCGAGGAACAAAACCAGAGCCCGAGGAACCAAACCAGAGCCCGAGGAACAAAGCCAGAGCCCAACGAGCAAAACGAGGGACCAAGGAACAAAACGAGAGCCCGAGGAAGAAAACCAGAGTCCGAGGAATAAAACCAGAGCCCGAGGAAACAAACCAGAGCCTGAGGCACAAAACCAAAGACTGAGGAACAAAACCAAAGCCCAAGGAACAAAACCAGAGACCGAGGAAGAAAAGGAGGGCCCGAGGAACTAAACCAGAGCCCAACGAGCAAAAGGACGGCTGGAGGAACAAAACCAGAGACCGAGGAACAAAGCCAGAGCTAAGGAACAAAAGGAGGGCCCGAGGAGCAAAACTAGAGCTAGAAGAACAAAACGAGAGCCCGAGGAACAAAACCAGAGCCCGTGGAAATAAACCAGAACCGGAGGAACAAAACCAGAGCCCGAGGAAGAAATCCAGAGCCCGAGGAACAAAACCAGCCATCGAGGAACAAAACCAGAGCCTGAGAAAGAAAATGAGAGCCAGGGGAAGACAACCAGAGCTAGACGAGCAAAACCAAAGCTCGAGGAACAAAACCAGAGCCCGAGGAACGAAACCAGTGCCGACAGAACAAAACCAGATGCTGAAGAACAAAAGGAGGGCCCGAGGAACAAAACAAGAGCCCAACGAGCAAAAGGACGGCTGGAGGAACAAAACCAGAGACCGAGGAACAAAGCCAGAGCAAGGAACAAAAGGAGGGCCCAAGGAGCAAAACCAGAACTAGAAGAACAAAACCAGAGCCCGAGGAACAAAACCAGAGCCCGTGGAAATAAACCAGAACCGGAGGAACAAAACCAGAGCCCGAGGAACAAATCCAGAACCCGAGGAAGAAAACCAGAGCCAGAGGAAAAATAAGAGGGCCCGAGGAACAAAACCAGAGCCCGTGGAACAAATCAAGAGCCCGAGAACTAAACCAGAGCCCAAAGAACAAAACTAGAGCCCGTGCAATTAAACCAGATCTCAAGGAACAAAACCATAGCCTGAGGAAAAAAACCAGAGCCCAAGGAACAAAACAAAGAGCCTGCGGAACAAAACCAGAGACCGAGGAACAAAAGCAGAGCCCGAGGAAGAAAAGGAGGACTGGAGGAACAAAACTAGAGCACATGGAACCAAACCAGAGCCCGAGGAACAAAACCAGAGCTGGAGGAGCAAAACTAGGGACCAAGGAACAAAACGAGAGCCCGAGGAAGAAAACCAGAGTCCGAGGAATAAAACCAGAGCCCGAGGAAACAAACCAGAGCCTGAGGCACAAAACCAGAGACTGAGGAACAAAACCAGATCTGGAGGAGTAAAACCACGTCCCGAGGAACAAAAGCAGAGCCCGAGGAAGAAAACCAGAGCGTGAGGAACAAAACCAGAGCCCCTGAAACTAAACGAGAGCCCGAGGAACAAAACCAGAGCCCGAGGAACGAAACCAGAGCAAATGGAACTCAAACAGAGCCCGAGGAACAAAACCAGAGCCCGAGGAACAAAACCAGAGCCCGAGGAACAAATCCAGAACCCGAGGAACAAATCAAGAGCCCGAGAACTAAACCAGAGCCCAAAGAACAAAACCAGAGCCCGTGCAATTAAACCAGACCCCGAGGAAGAAATCGAGAGCCCAAGGAATAAAACCAGTGCTGGAGCAGCAAAACCAGACCTCAAGGAACAAAACCAGAGCCTGAGGAACAAAACCAGAGCCCGAGGAACAAAACCAGGGCCTGAGGAACAAAACCAAAGCCCAAGGAACAAAACCAGAGACCGAGGAAGAAAAGGAGGGCCCGAGGAACTAAACCAGAGCCCAACGAGCAAAAGGACGGCTGGAGGAACAAAACCAGAGACCGAGGAACAAAGCCAGAGCCAAGGAACAAAAGGAGGGCCCGAGGAGCAAAACCAGAACTAGAAGAACAAAACCAGGGCCCGAGGAACAAAACCAGAGCCGTGGAAATAAACCAGAACCGGAGGAACAAAACCAGAGCCCGAAGAACAAAACCAGAGCCCGAGGAACAAAACCAGAGACCGAGGAACAAATGGAGGGCCCGAGGAACAAAACGAGACCCGTGGAAGCAAACAAGAGCCCGAGGAGCTAAACCAGAGCTGGAAGAACAGAACCAGAGCCCGAGGAACAAAACCAGCCCTCGAGGAAGAAAACCCGAGCGCGAGGAAGAAAACCAGAGCCCGAGGGAAAAAACCAGAGCTAGAGGATCAAAACCACACTCGAGGAAGAAAACCAGAGCCCGAGGAACAAAACCAGAGCCCGAGAACTAAACCAGAGCCCAAAGCACAAACCAGAGCCCGTGGAACTAACCCAGAGCCGGAGGAAGAAATCGAGAGCCCGAGGAACAAAACCCGAGCTGGAGGAGTAAAACCAGCCCTCGAGGAGCAAAACCAGAGCCTGAGGAAGAAAACCAGAGTCCGAGGAAGAAAACCAGAGCCTGAGGAAGAAATCCAGAGCCCGAGGAACAAAACCAGCCATCGAGGAACAAAACCAGAGCCTGAGAAAGAAAATGAGAGCCAGGGGAAGACAACCAGAGCTAGACGAGCAAAACCAAAGCTCGAGGAACAAAACCAGAGCCCGAGGAACGAAACCAGAGCCGACAGAACAAAGCCAGATGCAGAAGAAAAAAAGGAGGGCCCGAGGAACAAAACCAGAGCCCCTGAAACTAAACGGGAGCCCGAGGAACAAAACGAGAGCCCGAGGAACAAAACCAGAGCAAATGGAACTAAACCAGAGCCCGAGGAACAAAACCAGAGCCCGAGGAACAAAACCAGAGCCCGAGGAACAAATCCAGAACCCGAGGAACAAAACCAGAGCCAGAGGAAAAATAAGAGGGCCCGAGGAACAAAACCAGAGCCCGTGGAACAAATCAAGAGCCCGAGAACTAAACCAGAGCCCAAAGAACAAAACCAGAGCCCGTGCAATTAAACCAGATCTCAAGGAACAAAACCATAGCCTGAGGAACAAAACCAGAGCCCAAGGAACAAAACAAAGAGCCTGCAGAACAAAACCAGAGCCCGAGGAACAAAAGCAGAGCCCGAGGAAGAAAAGGAGGGCTGGAGGAACAACACTAGAGCACATGGAACCAAACCAGAGCCCGAGGAACAAAACCAGAGCTGGAGGAGCAAAACGAGGGACCAAGGAACAAAACGAGAGCCCGAGGAAGAAAACCAGAGTCCGAGGAATAAAACCAGAGCCCGAGGAAACAAACCAGAGCCTGAGGCACAAAACCAGAGACTGAGGAACAAAACCAGATCTGGAGGAGCAAAACCACATCCCGAGGAACAAAAGCAGAGCCCGAGGAAGAAAACCAGAGCGTGAGGAACAAAACCAGAGCCCCTGAAACTAAACGAGAGCCCGAGGAACAAAACCAGAGCCCGAGGAACGAAACCAGAGGAAATGGAACTAAAACAGAGCCCGAGGAACAAAACCAGAGCCCGAGGAAACAAACCATAGCCTGAGGCACAAAACCAGAGACTGAGGAACAAAACCAGACCTGGAGGAGCAAAACCACGGCCCAAGGAAAAAAAGCAGAGCCCGAGGAAGAAAAGCAGAGCATGAGGAACAAAACCAGAGCCCGAGGAACAAAACCAGGGCCTGAGGAACAAAACCAAAGCCCAAGGAACAAAACCAGAGACCGAAGAAGAAAAGGAGGGCCCGAGGAACTAAACCAGAGCCCAACGAGCAAAAGGACGGCTGGAGGAACAAAACCAGAGACCGAGGAACAAAGCCAGAGCTAAGGAACAAAAGGAGGGCCCGAGGAGCAAAACCAGAACTAGAAGAACAAAACCAGGGCCCGAGGAACAAAACCAGAGCCCGTGGAAATAAACCAGAACCGGAGGAACAAAACCAGAGCCCGAGGAAGAAATCCAGAGCCCGAGGAACAAAACCAGCCATCGAGGAACAAAACCAGCCATCGAGGAACAAAACCAGAGCCTGAGAAAGAAAATGAGAGCCAGGGGAAGACAACCAGAGCTAGACGAGCAAAACCAAAGCTCGAGGAACAAAACCAGAGCCCGAGGAACGAAACCAGAGCCGACAGAACAAAACCAGATGCCGAAGAACAAAAGGAGGGCCCGAGGAACAAAACCAGAGCCCCTGAAACTAAACGGGAGCCCGAGGAACAAAATGAGAGCCCGAGGAACAAAACCAGAGCAAATGGAACTAAACCAGAGCCCGAGGAACAAAACCAGAGGCCGAGGAAAAAAACCAGAGACCGAGGAAGAAAAGGAGGGCCCGAGGAACTAAACCAGAGCCCAACGAGCAAAAGGACGGCTGGAGGAACAAAACCAGAGACCGAGGAACAAAGCCAGAGCCAAGGAACAAAAGGAGGGCCCGAGGAGCAAAACCAGAACTAGAAGAACAAAACCAGGGCCCGAGGAACAAAACCAGAGCCCGTGGAAATAAACCAGAACCGGAGGAACAAAACCAGAGCCCGAAGAACAAAACCAGAGCCCGAGGAACAAAACCAGAGACCGAGGAACAAATGGAGGGCCCGAGGAACAAAACGAGACCCGTGGAAGCAAACAAGAGCCCGAGGAGCTAAACCAGAGCTGGAAGAACAGAACCAGAGCCCGAGGAACAAAACCAGCCCTCGAGGAAGAAAACCCGAGCGCGAGGAAGAAAACCAGAGCCCGAGGGAAAAAACCAGAGCTAGAGGATCAAAACCACACTCGAGGAAGAAAACCAGAGCGCGAGGAAGAAAACCAGAGCCCGAGGAACAAAACCAGAGCCAATGGAACTAAAACAGAGCCCGAAGAAGAAAACCAGGGCCTGTGGAAGAAAACCAGAGCCCGAGGAACAAAACCAGAGCCCGAGAACTAAACCAGAGCCCAAAGCACAAACCAGAGCCCGTGGAACTAACCCAGAGCCGGAGGAAGAAATCGAGAGCCCGAGGAACAAAACCCGAGCTGGAGGAGTAAAACCAGCCCTCGAGGAGCAAAACCAGAGCCTGAGGAAGAAAACCTGAGCCCGAGGAAGAAAACCAGAGCCCGAGGAAGAAATCCAGAGCCCGAGGAACAAAACCAGCCATCGAGGAACAAAACCAGCCATCGAGGAACAAAACCAGAGCCTGAGAAAGAAAATGAGAGCCAGGGGAAGACAACCAGAGCTAGACGAGCAAAACCAAAGCTCGAGGAACAAAACCAGAGCCCGAGGAACAAAACCAGAGCCAGAGGAAAAATAAGAGGGCCCGAGGAACAAAACCAGAGCCCGTGGAACAAAAGCAGAGCCCGAGGAAGAAAAGGAGGGCTGGAGGAAAAAAACTAGAGTACATGGAACCAAACCAGAGCCCGAGGAACAAAACCCGAGCTGGAGGAGTAAAACCAGCCCTCGAGAAGCAAAACCAGAGCCTGAGGAAGAAAACCAGAGTCCGAGGAAGAAAACCAGAGCCTGAGGAAGAAATCCAGAGCCCGAGGAACAAAACCAGGCATCGAGGAAGAAAACCAGAGCCTGAGAAAGAAAATGAGAGCCAGGGGAAGACAACCAGAGCTAGACGAGCAAAACCAAAGCTCGAGGAACAAAACCAGAGCCCGAGGAATAAAACCAGAGCCGACAGAACAAAACCAGATGCCGAAGAACAAAAGGAGGGCCCGAGGAACAAAACCAGAGCCCCTGAAACTAAACGAGAACCCGAGGAACAAAACGAGAGCCCGAGGAACAAAACCAGAGCAAATGGAACTAAACCAGAGCCCGAGGAACCAAACCAGAGCCCGAGGAACAAAACCAGAGCTGGAGGAGCAAAACTAGGGACCAAGGAACAAAACGAGAGCCCGAGGAAGAAAACCAGAGTCCGAGGAAGAAAACCAGAGTCCGAGGAATAAAACCAGAGCCCGAGGAAACAAACCAGAGCCTGAGGCACAAAACCAGAGACTGAGGAACAAAACCAGATCTGGAGGAGCAAAACCACGGCCCGAGGAACAAAACCAGAGACTGAGGAAGAAAACCAGAGTCCGAGGAACAAAAGCAGAGCCCGAGGAAGAAAACCAGAGCGTGAGGAACAAAACGAGAGCCCGAGGAACAAAACCAGAGCCCGAGGAACCAAACCAGAGCCCGAGGAACAAAACCAGAGCTGGAGGAGCAAAACGAGGGACCAAGGAACAAAACGAGAGCCCGAGGAAGAAAACCAGAGTCCGAGGAATAAAACCAGAGCCCGAGGAAACAAACCAGAGCCTGAGGCACAAAACCAGAGTCTGAGGAACAAAACCAAAGCCCAAGGAACAGAACCAGAGACCGAGGAAGAAAAGGAGGGCTCGAGGAACTAAACCAGAGCCCGAAGAGCAAAAGGACGGCTGGAGGAACAAAGCCAGAGCTAAGGAACAAAAGGAGGGCCCGAGGAGCAAAACCAGAACTAGAAGAACAAAACCAGGGCCCGAGGAACAAAACCAGAGCCCGTGGAAATACACCAGAAAACCGGAGGAACAAAACCAGAGCCCGAGAAAGAAATCCAGAGCCCGAGGAACAAAACCAGCCATCGAGGAACAAAACCAGAGCCTGAGAAAGAAAATGAGAGCCAGGGGAAGACAACCAGAGCTAGACGAGCAAAACCAAAGCTCGAGGAACAAAACCAGAGCCCGAGGAACGAAACCAGAGCCGACAGAACAAAACCAGATGCCGAAGAACAAAAGGAGGGCCCGAGGAACAAAACCAGAGCCCCTGAAACTAAACGAGAGCCCGAGGAAGAAAACGAGAGCCCGAGGAACAAAACCAGAGCAAATGGAACTAAACCAGAGCCCGAGGAACAAAACCAGAGCCCGAGGAACAAAACCAGATCCCGAGGAACAAATCCAGAGCCCGTGGAACAAATCAAGAGTCCGAGAACAAAGCCAGAGCCCAAAGAACAAAAGCAGAGCCCGTGCAATTAAACCAGACCCCGAGGAAGAAATCGAGAGCCCAAGGAATAAAACCAGTGCTGGAGAAGCAAAACCAGACCTCAAGGAACAAAACCAGAGCCTGAGGAACAAAACCAGAGCCCGAGGAACAAAACAAAGAGCCTGCGGAACAAAACCAGAGCCCAAGGAACAAAACCAGAGCCCGAGGAAGAAAAGGAGGGCTGGAGGAACAAAACTAGAGCACATGGAACCAAACCAGAGCCCGAGGAACAAAACCAGAGCTGGAGGAGCAAAACTAGGGACCAAGGAACAAAACGAGAGCCCGAGGAAGAAAACAAGAGTCCGAGGAATAAAACCAGAGCCCGAGGAAACAAACCAGAGCCTGAGGCACAAAACCAGAGACTGAGGAACAAAACCAGAGCTGGAGGAGCAAAACTAGGGACCAAGGAACAAAACGAGAGCCCGAGGAAGAAAACAAGAGTCCGAGGAATAAAACCAGAGCCCGAGGAAACAAACCAGAGCCTGAGGCACAAAACCAGAGCCCGAGGAACAAAACCAGAGCTGGAGGAGCAAAACTAGGGACCAAGGAACAAAACGAGAGCCCGAGGAAGAAAACAAGAGTCCGAGGAATAAAACCAGAGCCCGAGGAAACAAACCAGAGCCTGAGGCACAAAACCAGAGACTGAGGAACAAAACCAGATCTGGAGGAGCAAAACCACGGCCCGAGGAACAAAACCAGAGCCTGAGGAAGAAAACCAGAGCATGAGGAACAAAACCAGAGCCCGAGGAACAAAACCAGAGCCCGAGGAACAAAACCAGGGCCTGAGGAACAAAACCAAAGCCCAAGGAACAAAACCGGAGACCGAGGAAGAAAAGGAGGGCCCGAGGAACTAAACCAGAGCCCAACGAGCAAAAGGACGGCTGGAGGAACAAAACCAGAGACCGAGGAACAAATCCAGAGCCCGTGGAACAAAACAAAGAGCCTGCGGAACAAAACCAGAGCCCAAGGAACAAAAGCAGAGCCCGAGGAAGAAAAGGAGGGCTGGAGGAACAAAACTAGAGCACATGGAACCAAACCAGAGCCCAAGGAACAAAACCAGAGCTGGAGGAGCAAAACTAGGGACCAAGGAACAAAACGAGAGCCCGAGGAAGAAAACCAGAGTCCGAGGAATAAAACCAGAGCCCGAGGAAACAAACCAGAGCCTGAGGCACAAAACCAGAGACTGAGGAACAAAACCAGATCTGGAGGAGCAAAACCACGGCCCGAGGAACAACAGCAGAGCCCGAGGAAGAAAAGCAGAGCGTGAGGAACAAAACCAGAGCCCGAGGAACAAAACCAGGGCCTGAGGAACAAAACCAAAGCCCAAGGAACAAAACCAGAGACCGAGGAAGAAAAGGAGGGCCCGAGGAACTAAACCAGAGCCCAACGAGCAAAAGGACGGCTGGAGGAACAAAACCAGAGACCGAGGAACAAAGCCAGAGCTAAGGAACAAAAGGAGGGCCCGAGGAGCAAAATCAGAGCTAGAAGAACAAAACCAGGGCCCGAGGAACAAAACCAGAGCCCGTGGAAATAAACCAGAACCGGAGGAACAAAACCAGAGCCCGAGGAAGAAATCCAGAGCCCGAGGAACAAAACCAGCCATCGAGGAACAAAACCAGAGCCTGAGAAAGAAAATGAGAGCCAGGGGAAGACAACCAGAGCTAGACGAGCAAAACCAAAGCTCGAGGAACAAAACCAGAGCCCGAGGAACGAAACGAGAGCCGACAGAACAAAACCAGATGCCGAAGAACAAAAGGAGGGCCCGAGGAACAAAACCAGAGCCCCTGAAACTAAACGGGAGCCCGAGGAACAAAATGAGAGCCCGAGGAACAAAACTAGAGCAAATGGAACTAAACCAGAGCCCGAGGAACAAAACCAGAGCCCGAGGAACAAAACCAGAGCCCGAGGAACAAATCCAGAACCCGAGGAACAAAACCAGAGCCAGAGGAAAAATAAGAGGGCCCGAGGAACAAAACCAGAGCCCGTGGAACAAATCAAGAGCCCGAGAATAAACCAGAGCCCAAAGAACAAAACCAGAGCCCGTGCAATTAAACCAGACCCCGAGGAAGAAATTGAGAGCCCAAGGAATAAAACCAGTGCTGGAGAAGCAAAACCAGACCTCAAGGAACAAAACCAGAGCCTGAGGAACAAAACCAGAGCCCGAGGAACAAAACAAAGAGCCTGCGGAACAAAACCAGAGCCCAAGGAACAAAAGCAGAGCCCGAGGAAGAAAAGGAGGGCTGGAGGAACAAAACTAGAGCACATGGAACCAAACCAGAGCCCGAGGAACAAAATGAGAGCCCGAGGAAGAAATCCAGAGCCCGAGGAACAAAACCAGCCATCGAGGAACAAAACCAGCCATCGAGGAACAAAACCAGAGCCTGAGAAAGAAAATGAGAGCCAGGGGAAGACAACCAGAGCTAGACGAGCAAAACCAAAGCTCGAGGAACAAAACCAGAGCCCGAGGAACGAAACCAGAGCCGACAGAACAAAACCAGATGCCGAAGAACAAAAGGAGGGCCCGAGGAACAAAACCAGAGCCCCTGAAACTAAACGGGAGCCCGAGGAACAAAATGAGAGCCCGAGGAACAAAACCAGAGCAAATGGAACTAAACCAGAGCCCGAGGAACAAAACCAGAGCCCGAGGAACAAAACCAGAGCCCGAGGAACAAATCCAGAACCCGAGGAACAAAACCAGAGCCAGAGGAAAAATAAGAGGGCCCGAGGAACAAAACCAGAGCCCGTGGAACAAATCAAGAGCCCGAGAACTAAACCAGAGCCAAAGAACAAAAGCAGAGCCCGTGCAATTAAAAGAGACCCCGAGGAAGAAATCGAGAGCCCAAGGAATAAAACCAGTGCTGGAGAAGCAAAACCAGACCTCAAGGAACAAAACCAGAGCCTGAGGAACAAAACCAGAGCCCGAGGAACAAAACAAAGAGCCTGCGGAACAAAACCAGAGCCCAAGGAACAAAAGCAGAGCCCGAGGAAGAAAAGGAGGGCTGGAGGAACAAAACTAGAGCACATGGAACCAAACCAGAGCCCGAGGAACAAAAGCAGAGCTGGAGGAGCAAAACTAGGGACCAAGGAACAAAATGAGAGCCCGAGGAAGAAAACCAGAGTCCGAGGAATAAAACCAGAGCCCGAGGAAACAAACCAGAGCCTGAGGCACAAAACCAGAGACTGAGGAACAAAACCAGATCTGGAGGAGCAAAACCACAGCCCGAGGAAGAAAACCAGAGCCCGAGGAAGAAAACCAGAGTCCGAGGAACAAAACCAGAGCCTGAGGAAGAAATCCAGAGCCCGAGGAACAAAACCAGCCATCGAGGAACAAAACCAGAGCCTGAGGAAGAAAATGAGAGCCAGGGGAAGACAACCAGAGCTAGACGAGCAAAACCAAAGCTCGAGGAACAAAACCAGAGCCCGAGGAACGAAACCAGAGCCGACAGAACAAAACCAGATGCCGAAGAACAAAAGGAGGGCCCGAGGAACAAAACCAGAGCCCCTGAAACTAAACGAGAGCCCGAGGAACAAAATGAGAGCCCGAGGAACAAAACCAGAGCAAATGGAACTAAACCAGAGCCCGAGGAACAAAACCAGAGCCCGAGGAACAAAACCAGAGCCCGAGGAACAAATCCAGAACCCGAGGAACAAAACCAGAGCCAGAGGAAAAATAAGAGGGCCCGAGGAACAAAACCAGAGCCCGTGGAACAAATCAAGAGCCTGAGAACTAAACCAGAGCCCAAAGAACAAAAGCAGAGCCCGTGCAATTAAACCAGACCCCGAGGAAGAAATCGAGAGCCCAAGGAATAAAACCAGTGCTGGAGAAGCAAAACCAGACCTCAAGGAACAAAACCAGAGCCTGAGGAACAAAACCAGAGCCCGAGGAACAAAACAAAGAGCCTGCGGAACAAAACCAGAGCCCAAGGAACAAAACCAGAGCCCGAGGAAGAAAAGGAGGGCTGGAGGAACAAAACTAGAGCACATGGAACCAAACCAGAGCCCAAGGAAAAAAAGCAGAGCTGGAGGAGCAAAACTAGGGACCAAGGAACAAAATGAGAGTCCGAGGAATAAAACCAGAGCCCGAGGAAACAAACCAGAGCCTGAGGCACAAAACCAGAGACTGAGGAACAAAACCAGATCTGGAGGAGCAAAACCACGGCCCGAGGAACAACAGCAGAGCCCGAGGAAGAAAAGCAGAGCGTGAGGAACAAAACCAGAGCCCGAGGAACAAAACCAGGGCCTGAGGAACAAAACCAAAGCCCAAGGAACAAAACCAGAGACCGAGGAAGAAAAGGAGGGCCCGAGGAACTAAACCAGAACCCAACGAGCAAAAGGACGGCTGGAGGAACAAAACCAGAGACCGAGGAACAAAGCCAGAGCTAAGGAACAAAAGGAGGGCCCGAGGAGCAAAACCAGAACTAGAAGAACAAAACCAGGGCCCGAGGAACAAAACCAGAGCCCGTGGAAATAAACCAGAACCGGAGGAACAAAACCAGAGCCCGAGAAAGAAATCCAGAGCCCGAGGAACAAAACCAGCCATCGAGGAACAAAACCAGAGCCTGAGAAAGAAAATGAGAGCCAGGGGAAGACAACCAGAGCTAGACGAGCAAAACCAAAGCTCGAGGAACAAAACCAGAGCCCGAGGAACGAAACCAGAGCCGACAGAACAAAACCAGATGCCGAAGAACAAAAGGAGGGCCCGAGGAACAAAACCAGAGCCCCTGAAAGTAAACGGGAGCCCGAGGAACAAAATGAGAGCCCGAGGAACAAAACCAGAGCAAATGGAACTAAACCAGAGCCCGAGGAACAAAACCAGAGCCCGAGGAACAAAACCAGAGCCCGAGGAACAAATCCAGAACCCGAGGAACAAAACCAGAGCCAGAGGAACAAAACCAGAGCCCGAGGAACAAAACCAGAGCCCGTGGAACAAATCAAGAGCCCGAGAACTAAACCAGAGCCCAAAGAACAAAACCAGAGCCCGTGCAATTAAACCAGACCCCGAGGAAGAAATCGAGAGCCCAAGGAATAAAACCAGTGCTGGAGAAGCAAAACCAGACCTCAAGGAACAAAACCAGAGCCTGAGGAACAAAACCAGAGCCCGAGGAACAAAACAAAGAGCCTGCGGAACAAAACCAGAGCCCAAGGAACAAAAGCAGAGCCCGAGGAAGAAAAGGAGGGCTGGAGGAACAAAACTAGAGCACATGGAACCAAACCAGAGCCCAAGGAAAAAAAGCAGAGCTGGAGGAGCAAAACTAGGGACCAAGGAACAAAATGAGAGTCCGAGGAATAAAACCAGAGCCCGAGGAAACAAACCAGAGCCTGAGGCACAAAACCAGAGACTGAGGAACAAAACCAGACCTGGAGGAGCAAAACCACGGCCCGAGGAACAAATCCAGAGCCCGAGGAAGAAAACCAGAGTCCGAGGAACAAAACCAGAGCCTGAGGAAGAAAACCAGAGCCCGAGGAACAAAACCAGCCATCGAGGAACAAAACCAGAGACCGAGAAAGAAAATGAGAGCCAGGGGAAGACAACCAGAGCTAGACGAGCAAAACCAAAGCTCGAGGAACAAAACCAGAGCCCGAGGAACGAAACCAGAGCCGACAGAACAAAACCAGATGCCGAAGAACAAAAGGAGGGCCCGAGGAACAAAACCAGAGCCCCTGAAACTAAACGGGAGCCCGAGGAACAAAATGAGAGCCCGAGGAACAAAACCAGAGCAAATGGAACTAAACCAGAGCCCGAGGAACAAAACCAGAGCCCGAGGAACAAAACCAGAGCCCGAGGAACAAATCCAGAACCCGAGGAACAAAACCAGAGCCAGAGGAAAAATAAGAGGGCCCGAGGAACAAAACCAGAGCCCGTGGAACAAATCAAGAGCCCGAGAACTAAACCAGAGCCCAAAGAACAAAAGCAGAGCCCGTGCAATTAAACCAGACCCCGAGGAAGAAATCGAGAGCCCAAGGAATAAAACCAGTGCTGGAGAAGCAAAACCAGACCTCAAGGAACAAAACCAGAGCCTGAGGAACAAAACCAGAGCCCGAGGAACAAAACAAAGAGCCTGCGGAACAAAACCAGAGCCCAAGGAACAAAACCAGAGCCCGAGGAAGAAAAGGAGGGCTGGAGGAACAAAACTAGAGCACATGGAACCAAACCAGAGCCCGAGGAACAAAAGCAGAGCTGGAGGAGCAAAACTAGGGACCAAGGAACAAAACGAGAGCCCGAGGAAGAAAACCAGAGTCCGAGGAATAAAACCAGAGCCCGAGGAAACAAACCAGAGCCTGAGGCACAAAACCAGAGACTGAGGAACAAAACCAGATCTGGAGGAGCAAAACCACGGCCCGAGGAACAACAGCAGAGCCCGAGGAAGAAAAGCAGAGGGTGAGGAACAAAACCAGAGCCCGAGGAACAAAACCAGGGCCTGAGGAACAAAACCAAAGCCCAAGGAACAAAACCAGAGACCGAGGAAGAAAAGGAGGGCCCGAGGAACTAAACCAGAGCCCAACGAGCAAAAGGACGGCTGGAGGAACAAAACCAGAGACCGAGGAACAAAGCCAGAGCTAAGGAACAAAAGGAGGGCCCGAGGAGCAAAACCAGAACTAGAAGAACAAAACCAGGGCCCGAGGAACAAAACCAGAGCCCGTGGAAATAAACCAGAACCGGAGGAACAAAACCAGAGCCCGAGGAAGAAATCCAGAGCCCGAGGAACAAAACCAGCCATCGAGGAACAAAACCAGAGCCTGAGAAAGAAAATGAGAGCCAGGGGAAGACAACCAGAGCTAGACGAGCAAAACCAAAGCTCGAGGAACAAAACCAGAGCCCGAGGAACGAAACCAGAGCCGACAGAACAAAACCAGATGCCGAAGAACAAAAGGAGGGCCCGAGGAACAAAACCAGAGCCCCTGAAAGTAAACGGGAGCCCGAGGAACAAAATGAGAGCCCGAGGAACAAAACTAGAGCAAATGGAACTAAACCAGAGCCCGAGGAACAAAACCAGAGCCCGAGGAACAAAACCAGAGCCCGAGGAACAAATCCAGAACCCGAGGAACAAAACCAGAGCCAGAGGAAAAATAAGAGGGCCCGAGGAACAAAACCAGAGCCCGTGGAACAAATCAAGAGCCCGAGAATAAATCAGAGCCCAAAGAACAAAACCAGAGCCCGTGCAATTAAACCAGACCCCGAGGAAGAAATCGAGAGCCCAAGGAATAAAACCAGTGCTGGAGAAGCAAAACCAGACCTCAAGGAACAAAACCAGAGCCTGAGGAACAAAACCAGAGCCCGAGGAACAAAACAAAGAGCCTGCGGAACAAAACCAGAGCCCAAGGAACAAAAGCAGAGCCCGAGGAAGAAAAGGAGGGCTGGAGGAACAAAACTAGAGCACATGGAACCAAACCAGAGCCCGAGGAACAAAACCAGAGCCCGAGGAAGAAATCCAGAGCCCGAGGAAGAAAACCAGAGCCCGAGGAACAAAACCAGCCATCGAGGAACAAAACCAGAGCCTGAGAAAGAAAATGAGAGCCAGGGGAAGACAACCAGAGCTAGACGAGCAAAACCAAAGCTCGAGGAACAAAACCAGAGCCCGAGGAACGAAACCAGAGCCGACAGAACAAAACCAGATGCCGAAGAACAAAAGGAGGGCCCGAGGAACAAAACCAGAGCCCCTGAAACTAAACGGGAGCCCGAGGAACAAAATGAGAGCCCGAGGAACAAAACCAGAGCAAATGGAACTAAACCAGAGCCCGAGGAACAAAACCAGAGCCCGAGGAACAAAACCAGAGCCCGAGGAACAAATCCAGAACCCGAGGAACAAAACCAGAGCCAGAGGAAAAATAAGAGGGCCCGAGGAACAAAACCAGAGCCCGTGGAACAAATCAAGAGCCCGAGAACTAAACCAGAGCCAAAGAACAAAAGCAGAGCCCGTGCAATTAAAAGAGACCCCGAGGAAGAAATCGAGAGCCCAAGGAATAAAACCAGTGCTGGAGAAGCAAAACCAGACCTCAAGGAACAAAACCAGAGCCTGAGGAACAAAACCAGAGCCCGAGGAACAAAACAAAGAGCCTGCGGAACAAAACCAGAGCCCAAGGAACAAAAGCAGAGCCCGAGGAAGAAAAGGAGGGCTGGAGGAACAAAACTAGAGCACATGGAACCAAACCAGAGCCCGAGGAACAAAAGCAGAGCTGGAGGAGCAAAACTAGGGACCAAGGAACAAAATGAGAGCCGGAGGAAGAAAACCAGAGTCCGAGGAATAAAACCAGAGCCCGAGGAAACAAACCAGAGCCTGAGGAACAAAACCAGACCTGGAGGAGCAAAACCACGGCCCGAGGAACAAATCCAGAGCCCGAGGAAGAAAACCAGAGTCCGAGGAACAAAACCAGAGCCTGAGGAAGAAAACCAGAGCCCGAGGAACAAAACCAGCCATCGAGGAACAAAACCAGAGACCGAGAAAGAAAATGAGAGCCAGGGGAAGACAACCAGAGCTAGACGAGCAAAACCAAAGCTCGAGGAACAAAACCAGAGCCCGAGGAACGAAACCAGAGCCGACAGAACAAAACCAGATGCCGAAGAACAAAAGGAGGGCCCGAGGAACAAAACCAGAGCCCCTGAAACTAAACGGGACCCCGAGGAACAAAATGAGAGCCCGAGGAACAAAACCAGAGCAAATGGAACTAAACCAGAGCCCGAGGAACAAAACCAGAGCCCGAGGAACAAAACCAGAGCCCGAGGAACAAATCCAGAACCCGAGGAACAAAACCAGAGCCAGAGGAAAAATAAGAGGGCCCGAGGAACAAAACCAGAGCCCGTGGAACAAATCAAGAGCCCGAGAACTAAACCAGAGCCCAAAGAACAAAACCAGAGCCCGTGCAATTAAACCAGACCCCGAGGAAGAAATCGAGAGCCCAAGGAATAAAACCAGTGCTGGAGAAGCAAAACCAGACCTCAAGGAACAAAACCAGAGCCTGAGGAACAAAACCAGAGCCCGAGGAACAAAACAAAGAGCCTGCGGAACAAAACCAGAGCCCAAGGAACAAAACCAGAGCCCGAGGAAGAAAAGGAGGGCTGGAGGAACAAAACTAGAGCACATGGAACCAAACCAGAGCCCGAGGAACAAAACCAGAGTCCGAGGAACAAAACCAGAGCCTGAGGAAGAAAACCAGAGCCCGAGGAACAAAACCAGCCATCGAGGAACAAAACCAGAGCCTGAGAAAGAAAATGAGAGCCAGGGGAAGACAACCAGAGCTAGACGAGCAAAACCAAAGCTCGAGGAACAAAACCAGAGCCCGAGGAACGAAACCAGAGCCGACAGAACAAAACCAGATGCCGAAGAACAAAAGGAGGGCCCGAGGAACAAAACCAGAGCCCCTGAAACTAAACGGGAGCCCGAGGAACAAAACGAGAGCCCGAGGAACAAAACCAGAGCAAATGGAACTAAACCAGAGCCCGAGGAACAAAACCAGAGCCCGAGGAACAAAACCAGAGCCCGAGGAACAAATCCAGAACCCGAGGAACAAAACCAGAGCCAGAGGAAAAATAAGAGGGCCCGAGGAACAAAACCAGAGCCCGTGGAACAAATCAAGAGCCCGAGAACTAAACCAGAGCCCAAAGAACAAAACCAGAGCCCGTGCAATTAAACCAGACCCCGAGGAAGAAATCGAGAGCCCAAGGAATAAAACCAGTGCTGGAGAAGCAAAACCAGACCTCAAGGAACAAAACCAGAGCCTGAGGAACAAAACCAGAGCCCGAGGAACAAAACAAAGAGCCTGCGGAACAAAACCAGAGCCCAAGGAACAAAAGCAGAGCCCGAGGAAGAAAAGGAGGGCTGGAGGAACAAAACTAGAGCACATGGAACCAAACCAGAGCCCGAGGAACAAAATGAGAGCCCGAGGAAGAAATCCAGAGCCCGAGGAACAAAACCAGCCATCGAGGAACAAAACCAGCCATCGAGGAACAAAACCAGAGACCGAGAAAGAAAATGAGAGCCAGGGGAAGACAACCAGAGCTAGACGAGCAAAACCAAAGCTCGAGGAACAAAACCAGAGCCCGAGGAACGAAACCAGAGCCGACAGAACAAAACCAGATGCCGAAGAACAAAAGGAGGGCCCGAGGAACAAAACCAGAGCCCCTGAAACTAAACGGGAGCCCGAGGAACAAAATGAGAGCCCGAGGAACAAAACCAGAGCAAATGGAACTAAACCAGAGCCCGAGGAACAAAACCAGAGCCCGAGGAACAAAACCAGAGCCCGAGGAACAAATCCAGAACCCGAGGAACAAAACCAGAGCCAGAGGAAAAATAAGAGGGCCCGAGGAACAAAACCAGAGCCCGTGGAACAAATCAAGAGCCCGAGAACTAAACCAGAGCCCAAAGAACAAAAGCAGAGCCCGTGCAATTAAACCAGACCCCGAGGAAGAAATCGAGAGCCCAAGGAATAAAACCAGTGCTGGAGAAGCAAAACCAGACCTCAAGGAACAAAACCAGAGCCTGAGGAACAAAACCAGAGCCCGAGGAACAAAACAAAGAGCCTGCGGAACAAAACCAGAGCCCAAGGAACAAAAGCAGAGCCCGAGGAAGAAAAGGAGGGCTGGAGGAACAAAACTAGAGCACATGGAACCAAACCAGAGCCCGAGGAACAAAACCAGAGCCCGAGGAAGAAATCCAGAGCCCGAGGAACAAAACCAGCCATCGAGGAACAAAACCAGCCATCGAGGAACAAAACCAGAGACCGAGAAAGAAAATGAGAGCCAGGGGAAGACAACCAGAGCTAGACGAGCAAAACCAAAGCTCGAGGAACAAAACCAGAGCCCGAGGAACGAAACCAGAGCCGACAGAACAAAACCAGATGCCGAAGAACAAAAGGAGGGCCCGAGGAACAAAACCAGAGCCCCTGAAACTAAACGGGAGCCCGAGGAACAAAATGAGAGCCCGAGGAACAAAACCAGAGCAAATGGAACTAAACCAGAGCCCGAGGAACAAAACCAGAGCCCGAGGAACAAAACCAGAGCCCGAGGAACAAATCCAGAACCCGAGGAACAAAACCAGAGCCAGAGGAAAAATAAGAGGGCCCGAGGAACAAAACCAGAGCCCGTGGAACAAATCAAGAGCCCGAGAACTAAACCAGAGCCCAAAGAACAAAAGCAGAGCCCGTGCAATTAAACCAGACCCCGAGGAAGAAATCGAGAGCCCAAGGAATAAAACCAGTGCTGGAGAAGCAAAACCAGACCTCAAGGAACAAAACCAGAGCCTGAGGAACAAAACCAGAGCCCGAGGAACAAAACAAAGAGCCTGCGGAACAAAACCAGAGCCCAAGGAACAAAACCAGAGCCCGAGGAAGAAAAGGAGGGCTGGAGGAACAAAACTAGAGCACATGGAACCAAACCAGAGCCCGAGGAACAAAAGCAGAGCTGGAGGAGCAAAACTAGGGACCAAGGAACAAAATGAGAGCCCGAGGAAGAAAACCAGAGTCCGAGGAATAAAACCAGAGCCCGAGGAAACAAACCAGAGCCTGAGGCACAAAACCAGAGACTGAGGAACAAAACCAGATCTGGAGGAGCAAAACCACAGCCCGAGGAAGAAAACCAGAGCCCGAGGAAGAAAACCAGAGTCCGAGGAACAAAACCAGAGCCTGAGGAAGAAAACCAGATCCCGAGGAACAAAACCAGCCATCGAGGAACAAAACCAGAGCCTGAGAAAGAAAATGAGAGCCAGGGGAAGACAACCAGAGCTAGACGAGCAAAACCAAAGCTCGAGGAACAAAACCAGAGCCGAGGAACGAAACCAGAGCCGACAGAACAAAACCAGATGCCGAAGAACAAAAGGAGGGCCCGAGGAACAAAACCAGAGCCCCTGAAACTAAACGAGAGCCCGAGGAACAAAATGAGAGCCCGAGGAACAAAACAAGAGCAAATGGAACTAAACCAGAGCCCGAGGAACAAAACCAGAGCCCGAGGAACAAAACCAGAGCCCGAGGAACAAATCCAGAACCCGAGGAACAAAACCAGAGCCAGAGGAAAAATAAGAGGGCCCGAGGAACAAAACCAGAGCCCGTGGAACAAATCAAGAGCCCGAGAACTAAACCAGAGCCCAAAGAACAAAAGCAGAGCCCGTGCAATTAAACCAGACCCCGAGGAAGAAATCGAGAGCCCAAGGAATAAAACCAGTGCTGGAGAAGCAAAACCAGACCTCAAGGAACAAAACCAGAGCCTGAGGAACAAAACGAGAGCCCGAGGAACAAAACAAAGAGCCTGCGGAACAAAACCAGAGCCCAAGGAACAAAACCAGAGCCCGAGGAAGAAAAGGAGGGCTGGAGGAACAAAACTAGAGCACATGGAACCAAACCAGAGCCCGAGGAAAAAAAGCAGAGCTGGAGGAGCAAAACTAGGGACCAAGGAACAAAATGAGAGTCCGAGGAATAAAACCAGAGCCCGAGGAAACAAACCAGAGCCTGAGGCACAAAACCAGAGACTGAGGAACAAAACCAGACCTGGAGGAGCAAAACCACGGCCCGAGGAACAAATCCAGAGCCCGAGGAAGAAAACCAGAGTCCGAGGAACAAAACCAGAGCCTGAGGAAGAAAACGAGAGCCCGAGGAACAAAACCAGCCATCGAGGAACAAAACCAGAGCCTGAGAAAGAAAATGAGAGCCAGGGGAAGACAACCAGAGCTAGACGAGCAAAACCAAAGCTCGAGGAACAAAACCAGAGCCCGAGGAACGAAACCAGAGCCGACAGAACAAAACCAGATGCCGAAGAACAAAAGGAGGGCCCGAGGAACAAAACCAGAGCCCCTGAAACTAAACGGGAGCCCGAGGAACAAAATGAGAGCCCGAGGAACAAAACCAGAGCAAATGGAACTAAACCAGAGCCCGAGGAACAAAACCAGAGCCCGAGGAACAAAACCAGAGCCCGAGGAACAAATCCAGAACCCGAGGAACAAAACCAGAGCCAGAGGAAAAATAAGAGGGCCCGAGGAACAAAACCAGAGCCCGTGGAACAAATCAAGAGCCCGAGAACTAAACCAGAGCCCAAAGAACAAAAGCAGAGCCCGTGCAATTAAACCAGACCCCGAGGAAGAAATCGAGAGCCCAAGGAATAAAACCAGTGCTGGAGAAGCAAAACCAGACCTCAAGGAACAAAACCAGAGCCTGAGGAACAAAACGAGAGCCCGAGGAACAAAACAAAGAGCCTGCGGAACAAAACCAGAGCCCAAGGAACAAAACCAGAGCCCGAGGAAGAAAAGGAGGGCTGGAGGAACAAAACTAGAGCACATGGAACCAAACCAGAGCCCGAGGAAAAAAAGCAGAGCTGGAGGAGCAAAACTAGGGACCAAGGAACAAAATGAGAGTCCGAGGAATAAAACCAGAGCCCGAGGAAACAAACCAGAGCCTGAGGCACAAAACCAGAGACTGAGGAACAAAACCAGAGCTGGAGGAGCAAAACTAGGGACCAAGGAACAAAACGAGAGCCCGAGGAAGAAAACCAGAGTCCGAGGAACAAAACCAGAGCCTGAGGAAGAAAACGAGAGCCCGAGGAACAAAACCAGCCATCGAGGAACAAAACCAGAGACCGAGAAAGAAAATGAGAGCCAGGGGAAGACAACCAGAGCTAGACGAGCAAAACCAAAGCTCGAGGAACAAAACCAGAGCCCGAGGAACGAAACCAGAGCCGACAGAACAAAACCAGATGCCGAAGAACAAAAGGAGGGCCCGAGGAACAAAACCAGAGCCCCTGAAACTAAACGGGAGCCCGAGGAACAAAATGAGAGCCCGAGGAACAAAACCAGAGCAAATGGAACTAAACCAGAGCCCGAGGAACAAAACCAGAGCCCGAGGAACAAAACCAGAGCCCGAGGAACAAATCCAGAACCCGAGGAACAAAACCAGAGCCAGAGGAAAAATAAGAGGGCCCGAGGAACAAAACCAGAGCCCGTGGAACAAATCAAGAGCCCGAGAACTAAACCAGAGCCCAAAGAACAAAAGCAGAGCCCGTGCAATTAAACCAGACCCCGAGGAAGAAATCGAGAGCCCAAGGAATAAAACCAGTGCTGGAGAAGCAAAACCAGACCTCAAGGAACAAAACCAGAGCCTGAGGAACAAAACCAGAGCCCGAGGAACAAAACAAAGAGCCTGCGGAACAAAACCAGAGCCCAAGGAACAAAAGCAGAGCCCGAGGAAGAAAAGGAGGGCTGGAGGAACAAAACTAGAGCACATGGAACCAAACCAGAGCCCGAGGAACAAAATGAGAGCCCGAGGAAGAAATCCAGAGCCCGAGGAACAAAACCAGCCATCGAGGAACAAAACCAGCCATCGAGGAACAAAACCAGAGACCGAGAAAGAAAATGAGAGCCAGGGGAAGACAACCAGAGCTAGACGAGCAAAACCAAAGCTCGAGGAACAAAACCAGAGCCCGAGGAACGAAACCAGAGCCGACAGAACAAAACCAGATGCCGAAGAACAAAAGGAGGGCCCGAGGAACAAAACCAGAGCCCCTGAAACTAAACGGGAGCCCGAGGAACAAAATGAGAGCCCGAGGAACAAAACCAGAGCAAATGGAACTAAACCAGAGCCCGAGGAACAAAACCAGAGCCCGAGGAACAAAACCAGAGCCCGAGGAACAAATCCAGAACCCGAGGAACAAAACCAGAGCCAGAGGAAAAATAAGAGGGCCCGAGGAACAAAACCAGAGCCCGTGGAACAAATCAAGAGCCCGAGAACTAAACCAGAGCCCAAAGAACAAAAGCAGAGCCCGTGCAATTAAACCAGACCCCGAGGAAGAAATCGAGAGCCCAAGGAATAAAACCAGTGCTGGAGAAGCAAAACCAGACCTCAAGGAACAAAACCAGAGCCCGAGGAACAAAACAAAGAGCCTGCGGAACAAAACCAGAGCCCAAGGAACAAAAGCAGAGCCCGAGGAAGAAAAGGAGGGCTGGAGGAACAAAACTAGAGCACATGGAACCAAACCAGAGCCCAAGGAAAAAAAGCAGAGCTGGAGGAGCAAAACTAGGGACCAAGGAACAAAATGAGAGTCCGAGGAATAAAACCAGAGCCCGAGGAAACAAACCAGAGCCTGAGGCACAAAACCAGAGACTGAGGAACAAAACCAGACCTGGAGGAGCAAAACCACGGCCCGAGGAACAAATCCAGAGCCCGAGGAAGAAAACCAGAGTCCGAGGAACAAAACCAGAGCCTGAGGAAGAAAACCAGAGCCCGAGGAACAAAACCAGCCATCGAGGAACAAAACCAGAGACCGAGAAAGAAAATGAGAGCCAGGGGAAGACAACCAGAGCTAGACGAGCAAAACCAAAGCTCGAGGAACAAAACCAGAGCCCGAGGAACGAAACCAGAGCCGACAGAACAAAACCAGATGCCGAAGAACAAAAGGAGGGCCCGAGGAACAAAACCAGAGCCCCTGAAACTAAACGGGACCCCGAGGAACAAAATGAGAGCCCGAGGAACAAAACCAGAGCAAATGGAACTAAACCAGAGCCCGAGGAACAAAACCAGAGCCCGAGGAACAAAACCAGAGCCCGAGGAACAAATCCAGAACCCGAGGAACAAAACCAGAGCCAGAGGAAAAATAAGAGGGCCCGAGGAACAAAACCAGAGCCCGTGGAACAAATCAAGAGCCCGAGAACTAAACCAGAGCCCAAAGAACAAAACCAGAGCCCGTGCAATTAAACCAGACCCCGAGGAAGAAATCGAGAGCCCAAGGAATAAAACCAGTGCTGGAGAAGCAAAACCAGACCTCAAGGAACAAAACCAGAGCCTGAGGAACAAAACCAGAGCCCGAGGAACAAAACAAAGAGCCTGCGGAACAAAACCAGAGCCCAAGGAACAAAAGCAGAGCCCGAGGAAGAAAAGGAGGGCTGGAGGAACAAAACTAGAGCACATGGAACCAAACCAGAGCCCGAGGAACAAAACCAGAGTCCGAGGAACAAAACCAGAGCCTGAGGAAGAAAACCAGAGCCCGAGGAACAAAACCAGCCATCGAGGAAGAAAACCAGAGCCTGAGAAAGAAAATGAGAGCCAGGGGAAGACAACCAGAGCTAGACGAGCAAAACCAAAGCTCGAGGAACAAAACCAGAGCCCGAGGAACGAAACCAGAGCCGACAGAACAAAACCAGATGCCGAAGAACAAAAGGAGGGCCCGAGGAACAAAACCAGAGCCCCTGAAACTAAACGGGAGCCCGAGGAACAAAACGAGAGCCCGAGGAACAAAACCAGAGCAAATGGAACTAAACCAGAGCCCGAGGAACAAAACCAGAGCCCGAGGAACAAAACCAGAGCCCGAGGAACAAATCCAGAACCCGAGGAACAAAACCAGAGCCAGAGGAAAAATAAGAGGGCCCGAGGAACAAAACCAGAGCCCGTGGAACAAATCAAGAGCCCGAGAACTAAACCAGAGCCCAAAGAACAAAAGCAGAGCCCGTGCAATTAAACCAGACCCCGAGGAAGAAATCGAGAGCCCAAGGAATAAAACCAGTGCTGGAGAAGCAAAACCAGACCTCAAGGAACAAAACCAGAGCCTGAGGAACAAAACCAGAGCCCGAGGAACAAAACAAAGAGCCTGCGGAACAAAACCAGAGCCCAAGGAACAAAAGCAGAGCCCGAGGAAGAAAAGGAGGGCTGGAGGAACAAAACTAGAGCACATGGAACCAAACCAGAGCCCGAGGAAAAAAAGCAGAGCTGGAGGAGCAAAACTAGGGACCAAGGAACAAAATGAGAGTCCGAGGAATAAAACCAGAGCCCGAGGAAACAAACCAGAGCCTGAGGCACAAAACCAGAGACCGAGGAACAAAACCAGATCTGGAGGAGCAAAACAACGGCCCGAGGAACAAATCCAGAGCCCGAGGAAGAAAACCAGAGTCCGAGGAACAAAACCAGAGCCTGAGGAAGAAAACCAGAGCCCGAGGAACAAAACCAGCCATCGAGGAACAAAACCAGAGACCGAGAAAGAAAATGAGAGCCAGGGGAAGACAACCAGAGCTAGACGAGCAAAACCAAAGCTCGAGGAACAAAACCAGAGCCCGAGGAACGAAACCAGAGCCGACAGAACAAAACCAGATGCCGAAGAACAAAAGGAGGGCCCGAGGAACAAAACCAGAGCCCCTGAAACTAAACGGGAGCCCGAGGAACAAAACGAGAGCCCGAGGAACAAAACCAGAGCAAATGGAACTAAACCAGAGCCCGAGGAACAAAACCAGAGCCCGAGGAACAAAACCAGAGCCCGAGGAACAAATCCAGAACCCGAGGAACAAAACCAGAGCCAGAGGAAAAATAAGAGGGCCCGAGGAACAAAACCAGAGCCCGTGGAACAAATCAAGAGCCCGAGAACTAAACCAGAGCCCAAAGAACAAAAGCAGAGCCCGTGCAATTAAACCAGACCCCGAGGAAGAAATCGAGAGCCCAAGGAATAAAACCAGTGCTGGAGAAGCAAAACCAGACCTCAAGGAACAAAACCAGAGCCTGAGGAACAAAACCAGAGCCCGAGGAACAAAACAAAGAGCCTGCGGAACAAAACCAGAGCCCAAGGAACAAAAGCAGAGCCCGAGGAAGAAAAGGAGGGCTGGAGGAACAAAACTAGAGCACATGGAACCAAACCAGAGCCCGAGGAACAAAACCAGAGCCCGAGGAAGAAATCCAGAGCCCGAGGAACAAAACCAGCCATCGAGGAACAAAACCAGCCATCGAGGAACAAAACCAGAGCCTGAGAAAGAAAATGAGAGCTGGGGGAAGACAACCAGAGCTAGACGAGCAAAACCAAAGCTCGAGGAACAAAACCAGGGCCCGAGGAACGAAACCAGAGCCGACAGAACAAAACCAGATGCCGAAGAACAAAAGGAGGGCCCGAGGAACAAAACCAGAGCCCCTGAAACTAAACGGGAGCCCGAGGAACAAAATGAGAGCCCGAGGAACAAAACCAGAGCAAATGGAACTAAACCAGAGCCCGAGGAACAAAACCAGAGCCCGAGGAACAAAACCAGAGCCCGAGGAACAAATCCAGAACCCGAGGAACAAAACCAGAGCCAGAGGAAAAATAAGAGGGCCCGAGGAACAAAACCAGAGCCCGTGGAACAAATCAAGAGCCCGAGAACTAAACCAGAGCCAAAGAACAAAACCAGAGCCCGTGCAATTAAACCAGACCCCGAGGAAGAAATCGAGAGCCCAAGGAATAAAACCAGTGCTGGAGAAGCAAAACCAGACCTCAAGGAACAAAACCAGAGCCTGAGGAACAAAACCAGAGCCCGAGGAACAAAACAAAGAGCCTGCGGAACAAAACCAGAGCCCAAGGAACAAAAGCAGAGCCCGAGGAAGAAAAGGAGGGCTGGAGGAACAAAACTAGAGCACATGGAACCAAACCAGAGCCCGAGGAACAAAACCAGAGCCCGAGGAAGAAATCCAGAGCCCGAGGAACAAAACCAGCCATCGAGGAACAAAACCAGCCATCGAGGAACAAAACCAGAGCCTGAGAAAGAAAATGAGAGCTGGGGGAAGACAACCAGAGCTAGACGAGCAAAACCAAAGCTCGAGGAACAAAACCAGAGCCCGAGGAACGAAACCAGAGCCGACAGAACAAAACCAGATGCCGAAGAACAAAAGGAGGGCCCGAGGAACAAAACCAGAGCCCCTGAAACTAAACGGGAGCCCGAGGAACAAAATGAGAGCCCGAGGAACAAAACCAGAGCAAATGGAACTAAACCAGAGCCCGAGGAACAAAACCAGAGCCCGAGGAACAAAACCAGAGCCCGAGGAACAAATCCAGAACCCGAGGAACAAAACCAGAGCCAGAGGAAAAATAAGAGGGCCCGAGGAACAAAACCAGAGCCCGTGGAACAAATCAAGAGCCCGAGAACTAAACCAGAGCCAAAGAACAAAACCAGAGCCCGTGCAATTAAACCAGACCCCGAGGAAGAAATCGAGAGCCCAAGGAATAAAACCAGTGCTGGAGAAGCAAAACCAGACCTCAAGGAACAAAACCAGAGCCTGAGGAACAAAACGAGAGCCCGAGGAACAAAACAAAGAGCCTGCGGAACAAAACCAGAGCCCAAGGAACAAAAGCAGAGCCCGAGGAAGAAAAGGAGGGCTGGAGGAACAAAACTAGAGCACATGGAACCAAACCAGAGCCCGAGGAACAAAAGCAGAGCTGGAGGAGCAAAACTAGGGACCAAGGAACAAAATGAGAGCCCGAGGAAGAAAACCAGAGTCCGAGGAATAAAACCAGAGCCCGAGGAAACAAACCAGAGCCTGAGGCACAAAACCAGAGACTGAGGAACAAAACCAGATCTGGAGGAGCAAAACCACAGCCCGAGGAAGAAAACCAGAGCCCGAGGAAGAAAACCAGAGTCCGAGGAACAAAACCAGAGCCTGAGGAAGAAATCCAGAGCCCGAGGAACAAAACCAGCCATCGAGGAACAAAACCAGAGCCTGAGGAAGAAAATGAGAGCCAGGGGAAGACAACCAGAGCTAGACGAGCAAAACCAAAGCTCGAGGAACAAAACCAGAGCCGAGGAACGAAACCAGAGCCGACAGAACAAAACCAGATGCCGAAGAACAAAAGGAGGGCCCGAGGAACAAAACCAGAGCCCCTGAAACTAAACGAGAGCCCGAGGAACAAAATGAGAGCCCGAGGAACAAAACAAGAGCAAATGGAACTAAACCAGAGCCCGAGGAACAAAACCAGAGCCCGAGGAACAAAACCGGAGCCCGAGGAACAAATCCAGAACCCGAGGAACAAAACCAGAGCCAGAGGAAAAATAAGAGGGCCCGAGGAACAAAACCAGAGCCCGTGGAACAAATCAAGAGCCCGAGAACTAAACCAGAGCCCAAAGAACAAAAGCAGAGCCCGTGCAATTAAACCAGACCCCGAGGAAGAAATCGAGAGCCCAAGGAATAAAACCAGTGCTGGAGAAGCAAAACCAGACCTCAAGGAACAAAACCAGAGCCTGAGGAACAAAACCAGAGCCCGAGGAACAAAACAAAGAGCCTGCGGAACAAAACCAGAGCCCAAGGAACAAAAGCAGAGCCCGAGGAAGAAAAGGAGGGCTGGAGGAACAAAACTAGAGCACATGGAACCAAACCAGAGCCCGAGGAAAAAAAGCAGAGCTGGAGGAGCAAAACTAGGGACCAAGGAACAAAATGAGAGTCCGAGGAATAAAACCAGAGCCCGAGGAAACAAACCAGAGCCTGAGGCACAAAACCAGAGACTGAGGAACAAAACCAGACCTGGAGGAGCAAAACCATGGCCCGAGGAACAAATCCAGAGCCCGAGGAAGAAAACCAGAGTCCGAGGAACAAAACCAGAGCCTGAGGAAGAAAACCAGAGCCCGAGGAACAAAACCAGCCATCGAGGAACAAAACCAGAGACCGAGAAAGAAAATGAGAGCCAGGGGAAGACAACCAGAGCTAGACGAGCAAAACCAAAGCTCGAGGAACAAAACCAGAGCCCGAGGAACGAAACCAGAACCGACAGAACAAAACCAGATGCCGAAGAACAAAAGGAGGGCCCGAGGAACAAAACCAGAGCCCCTGAAACTAAACGGGAGCCCGAGGAACAAAATGAGAGCCCGAGGAACAAAACCAGAGCAAATGGAACTAAACCAGAGCCCGAGGAACAAAACCAGAGCCCGAGGAACAAAACCAGAGCCCGAGGAACAAATCCAGAACCCGAGGAACAAAACCAGAGCCAGAGGAAAAATAAGAGGGCCCGAGGAACAAAACCAGAGCCCGTGGAACAAATCAAGAGCCCGAGAACTAAACCAGAGCCCAAAGAACAAAAGCAGAGCCCGTGCAATTAAACCAGACCCCGAGGAAGAAATCGAGAGCCCAAGGAATAAAACCAGTGCTGGAGAAGCAAAACCAGACCTCAAGGAACAAAACCAGAGCCTGAGGAACAAAACCAGAGCCCGAGGAACAAAACAAAGAGCCTGCGGAACAAAACCAGAGCCCAAGGAACAAAAGCAGAGCCCGAGGAAGAAAAGGAGGGCTGGAGGAACAAAACTAGAGCACATGGAACCAAACCAGAGCCCGAGGAACAAAACCAGAGTCCGAGGAACAAAACCAGAGCCTGAGGAAGAAAACCAGAGCCCGAGGAACAAAACCAGCCATCGAGGAAGAAAACCAGAGCCTGAGAAAGAAAATGAGAGCCAGGGGAAGACAACCAGAGCTAGACGAGCAAAACCAAAGCTCGAGGAACAAAACCAGAGCCCGAGGAACGAAACCAGAGCCGACAGAACAAAACCAGATGCCGAAGAACAAAAGGAGGGCCCGAGGAACAAAACCAGAGCCCCTGAAACTAAACGGGAGCCCGAGGAACAAAACGAGAGCCCGAGGAACAAAACCAGAGCAAATGGAACTAAACCAGAGCCCGAGGAACAAAACCAGAGCCCGAGGAACAAAACCAGAGCCCGAGGAACAAATCCAGAACCCGAGGAACAAAACCAGAGCCAGAGGAAAAATAAGAGGGCCCGAGGAACAAAACCAGAGCCCGTGGAACAAATCAAGAGCCCGAGAACTAAACCAGAGCCCAAAGAACAAAACCAGAGCCCGTGCAATTAAACCAGACCCCGAGGAAGAAATCGAGAGCCCAAGGAATAAAACCAGTGCTGGAGAAGCAAAACCAGACCTCAAGGAACAAAACCAGAGCCTGAGGAACAAAACCAGAGCCCGAGGAACAAAACAAAGAGCCTGCGGAACAAAACCAGAGCCCAAGGAACAAAAGCAGAGCCCGAGGAAGAAAAGGAGGGCTGGAGGAACAAAACTAGAGCACATGGAACCAAACCAGAGCCCGAGGAACAAAATGAGAGCCCGAGGAAGAAATCCAGAGCCCGAGGAACAAAACCAGCCATCGAGGAACAAAACCAGCCATCGAGGAACAAAACCAGAGCCTGAGAAAGAAAATGAGAGCCAGGGGAAGACAACCAGAGCTAGACGAGCAAAACCAAAGCTCGAGGAACAAAACCAGAGCCCGAGGAACGAAACCAGAGCCGACAGAACAAAACCAGATGCCGAAGAACAAAAGGAGGGCCCGAGGAACAAAACCAGAGCCCCTGAAACTAAACGGGAGCCCGAGGAACAAAATGAGAGCCCGAGGAACAAAACCAGAGCAAATGGAACTAAACCAGAGCCCGAGGAACAAAACCAGAGCCCGAGGAACAAAACCAGAGCCCGAGGAACAAATCCAGAACCCGAGGAACAAAACCAGAGCCAGAGGAAAAATAAGAGGGCCCGAGGAACAAAACCAGAGCCCGTGGAACAAATCAAGAGCCCGAGAACTAAACCAGAGCCAAAGAACAAAACCAGAGCCCGTGCAATTAAACCAGACCCCGAGGAAGAAATCGAGAGCCCAAGGAATAAAACCAGTGCTGGAGAAGCAAAACCAGACCTCAAGGAACAAAACCAGAGCCTGAGGAACAAAACCAGAGCCCGAGGAACAAAACAAAGAGCCTGCGGAACAAAACCAGAGCCCAAGGAACAAAAGCAGAGCCCGAGGAAGAAAAGGAGGGCTGGAGGAACAAAACTAGAGCACATGGAACCAAACCAGAGCCCGAGGAACAAAACCAGAGCTGGAGGAGCAAAACTAGGGACCAAGGAACAAAATGAGAGCCCGAGGAAGAAAACCAGAGTCCGAGGAATAAAACCAGAGCCCGAGGAAACAAACCAGAGCCTGAGGCACAAAACCAGAGACTGAGGAACAAAACCAGATCTGGAGGAGCAAAACCACAGCCCGAGGAAGAAAACCAGAGCCCGAGGAAGAAAACCAGAGTCCGAGGAACAAAACCAGAGCCTGAGGAAGAAATCCAGAGCCCGAGGAACAAAACCAGCCATCGAGGAACAAAACCAGAGCCTGAGGAAGAAAATGAGAGCCAGGGGAAGACAACCAGAGCTAGACGAGCAAAACCAAAGCTCGAGGAACAAAACCAGAGCCGAGGAACGAAACCAGAGCCGACAGAACAAAACCAGATGCCGAAGAACAAAAGGAGGGCCCGAGGAACAAAACCAGAGCCCCTGAAACTAAACGAGAGCCCGAGGAACAAAATGAGAGCCCGAGGAACAAAACAAGAGCAAATGGAACTAAACCAGAGCCCGAGGAACAAAACCAGAGCCCGAGGAACAAAACCAGAGCCCGAGGAACAAATCCAGAACCCGAGGAACAAAACCAGAGCCAGAGGAAAAATAAGAGGGCCCGAGGAACAAAACCAGAGCCCGTGGAACAAATCAAGAGCCCGAGAACTAAACCAGAGCCAAAGAACAAAAGCAGAGCCCGTGCAATTAAAAGAGACCCCGAGGAAGAAATCGAGAGCCCAAGGAATAAAACCAGTGCTGGAGAAGCAAAACCAGACCTCAAGGAACAAAACCAGAGCCTGAGGAACAAAACGAGAGCCCGAGGAACAAAACAAAGAGCCTGCGGAACAAAACCAGAGCCCAAGGAACAAAACCAGAGCCCGAGGAAGAAAAGGAGGGCTGGAGGAACAAAACTAGAGCACATGGAACCAAACCAGAGCCCGAGGAACAAAAGCAGAGCTGGAGGAGCAAAACTAGGGACCAAGGAACAAAATGAGAGCCCGAGGAAGAAAACCAGAGCCCGAGGAAACAAACCAGAGCCTGAGGCACAAAACCAGAGACTGAGGAACAAAACCAGATCTGGAGGAGCAAAACCACAGCCCGAGGAAGAAAACCAGAGCCCGAGGAAGAAAACCAGAGTCCGAGGAACAAAACCAGAGCCTGAGGAAGAAATCCAGAGCCCGAGGAACAAAACCAGCCATCGAGGAACAAAACCAGAGCCTGAGGAAGAAAATGAGAGCCAGGGGAAGACAACCAGAGCTAGACGAGCAAAACCAAAGCTCGAGGAACAAAACCAGAGCCGAGGAACGAAACCAGAGCCGACAGAACAAAACCAGATGCCGAAGAACAAAAGGAGGGCCCGAGGAACAAAACCAGAGCCCCTGAAACTAAACGAGAGCCCGAGGAACAAAATGAGAGCCCGAGGAACAAAACAAGAGCAAATGGAACTAAACCAGAGCCCGAGGAACAAAACCAGAGCCCGAGGAACAAAACCGGAGCCCGAGGAACAAATCCAGAACCCGAGGAACAAAACCAGAGCCAGAGGAAAAATAAGAGGGCCCGAGGAACAAAACCAGAGCCCGTGGAACAAATCAAGAGCCCGAGAACTAAACCAGAGCCCAAAGAACAAAACCAGAGCCCGTGCAATTAAACCAGACCCCGAGGAAGAAATCGAGAGCCCAAGGAATAAAACCAGTGCTGGAGAAGCAAAACCAGACCTCAAGGAACAAAACCAGAGCCTGAGGAACAAAACCAGAGCCCGAGGAACAAAACAAAGAGCCTGCGGAACAAAACCAGAGCCCAAGGAACAAAAGCAGAGCCCGAGGAAGAAAAGGAGGGCTGGAGGAACAAAACTAGAGCACATGGAACCAAACCAGAGCCCGAGGAAAAAAAGCAGAGCTGGAGGAGCAAAACTAGGGACCAAGGAACAAAATGAGAGTCCGAGGAATAAAACCAGAGCCCGAGGAAACAAACCAGAGCCTGAGGCACAAAACCAGAGACTGAGGAACAAAACCAGACCTGGAGGAGCAAAACCATGGCCCGAGGAACAAATCCAGAGCCCGAGGAAGAAAACCAGAGTCCGAGGAACAAAACCAGAGCCTGAGGAAGAAAACCAGAGCCCGAGGAACAAAACCAGCCATCGAGGAACAAAACCAGAGACCGAGAAAGAAAATGAGAGCCAGGGGAAGACAACCAGAGCTAGACGAGCAAAACCAAAGCTCGAGGAACAAAACCAGAGCCCGAGGAACGAAACCAGAACCGACAGAACAAAACCAGATGCCGAAGAACAAAAGGAGGGCCCGAGGAACAAAACCAGAGCCCCTGAAACTAAACGGGAGCCCGAGGAACAAAATGAGAGCCCGAGGAACAAAACCAGAGCAAATGGAACTAAACCAGAGCCCGAGGAACAAAACCAGAGCCCGAGGAACAAAACCAGAGCCCGAGGAACAAATCCAGAACCCGAGGAACAAAACCAGAGCCAGAGGAAAAATAAGAGGGCCCGAGGAACAAAACCAGAGCCCGTGGAACAAATCAAGAGCCCGAGAACTAAACCAGAGCCCAAAGAACAAAAGCAGAGCCCGTGCAATTAAACCAGACCCCGAGGAAGAAATCGAGAGCCCAAGGAATAAAACCAGTGCTGGAGAAGCAAAACCAGACCTCAAGGAACAAAACCAGAGCCTGAGGAACAAAACCAGAGCCCGAGGAACAAAACAAAGAGCCTGCGGAACAAAACCAGAGCCCAAGGAACAAAAGCAGAGCCCGAGGAAGAAAAGGAGGGCTGGAGGAACAAAACTAGAGCACATGGAACCAAACCAGAGCCCGAGGAACAAAACCAGAGTCCGAGGAACAAAACCAGAGCCTGAGGAAGAAAACCAGAGCCCGAGGAACAAAACCAGCCATCGAGGAACAAAACCAGAGCCTGAGAAAGAAAATGAGAGCCAGGGGAAGACAACCAGAGCTAGACGAGCAAAACCAAAGCTCGAGGAACAAAACCAGAGCCCGAGGAACGAAACCAGAGCCGACAGAACAAAACCAGATGCCGAAGAACAAAAGGAGGGCCCGAGGAACAAAACCAGAGCCCCTGAAACTAAACGGGAGCCCGAGGAACAAAACGAGAGCCCGAGGAACAAAACCAGAGCAAATGGAACTAAACCAGAGCCCGAGGAACAAAACCAGAGCCCGAGGAACAAAACCAGAGCCCGAGGAACAAATCCAGAACCCGAGGAACAAAACCAGAGCCAGAGGAAAAATAAGAGGGCCCGAGGAACAAAACCAGAGCCCGTGGAACAAATCAAGAGCCCGAGAACTAAACCAGAGCCCAAAGAACAAAACCAGAGCCCGTGCAATTAAACCAGACCCCGAGGAAGAAATCGAGAGCCCAAGGAATAAAACCAGTGCTGGAGAAGCAAAACCAGACCTCAAGGAACAAAACCAGAGCCTGAGGAACAAAACCAGAGCCCGAGGAACAAAACAAAGAGCCTGCGGAACAAAACCAGAGCCCAAGGAACAAAAGCAGAGCCCGAGGAAGAAAAGGAGGGCTGGAGGAACAAAACTAGAGCACATGGAACCAAACCAGAGCCCGAGGAACAAAATGAGAGCCCGAGGAAGAAATCCAGAGCCCGAGGAACAAAACCAGCCATCGAGGAACAAAACCAGCCATCGAGGAACAAAACCAGAGCCTGAGAAAGAAAATGAGAGCCAGGGGAAGACAACCAGAGCTAGACGAGCAAAACCAAAGCTCGAGGAACAAAACCAGAGCCCGAGGAACGAAACCAGAGCCGACAGAACAAAACCAGATGCCGAAGAACAAAAGGAGGGCCCGAGGAACAAAACCAGAGCCCCTGAAACTAAACGGGAGCCCGAGGAACAAAATGAGAGCCCGAGGAACAAAACCAGAGCAAATGGAACTAAACCAGAGCCCGAGGAACAAAACCAGAGCCCGAGGAACAAAACCAGAGCCCGAGGAACAAATCCAGAACCCGAGGAACAAAACCAGAGCCAGAGGAAAAATAAGAGGGCCCGAGGAACAAAACCAGAGCCCGTGGAACAAATCAAGAGCCCGAGAACTAAACCAGAGCCAAAGAACAAAACCAGAGCCCGTGCAATTAAACCAGACCCCGAGGAAGAAATCGAGAGCCCAAGGAATAAAACCAGTGCTGGAGAAGCAAAACCAGACCTCAAGGAACAAAACCAGAGCCTGAGGAACAAAACCAGAGCCCGAGGAACAAAACAAAGAGCCTGCGGAACAAAACCAGAGCCCAAGGAACAAAAGCAGAGCCCGAGGAAGAAAAGGAGGGCTGGAGGAACAAAACTAGAGCACATGGAACCAAACCAGAGCCCGAGGAACAAAACCAGAGCTGGAGGAGCAAAACTAGGGACCAAGGAACAAAATGAGAGCCCGAGGAAGAAAACCAGAGTCCGAGGAATAAAACCAGAGCCCGAGGAAACAAACCAGAGCCTGAGGCACAAAACCAGAGACTGAGGAACAAAACCAGATCTGGAGGAGCAAAACCACAGCCCGAGGAAGAAAACCAGAGCCCGAGGAAGAAAACCAGAGTCCGAGGAACAAAACCAGAGCCTGAGGAAGAAATCCAGAGCCCGAGGAACAAAACCAGCCATCGAGGAACAAAACCAGAGCCTGAGGAAGAAAATGAGAGCCAGGGGAAGACAACCAGAGCTAGACGAGCAAAACCAAAGCTCGAGGAACAAAACCAGAGCCGAGGAACGAAACCAGAGCCGACAGAACAAAACCAGATGCCGAAGAACAAAAGGAGGGCCCGAGGAACAAAACCAGAGCCCCTGAAACTAAACGAGAGCCCGAGGAACAAAATGAGAGCCCGAGGAACAAAACAAGAGCAAATGGAACTAAACCAGAGCCCGAGGAACAAAACCAGAGCCCGAGGAACAAAACCAGAGCCCGAGGAACAAATCCAGAACCCGAGGAACAAAACCAGAGCCAGAGGAAAAATAAGAGGGCCCGAGGAACAAAACCAGAGCCCGTGGAACAAATCAAGAGCCCGAGAACTAAACCAGAGCCAAAGAACAAAAGCAGAGCCCGTGCAATTAAAAGAGACCCCGAGGAAGAAATCGAGAGCCCAAGGAATAAAACCAGTGCTGGAGAAGCAAAACCAGACCTCAAGGAACAAAACCAGAGCCTGAGGAACAAAACGAGAGCCCGAGGAACAAAACAAAGAGCCTGCGGAACAAAACCAGAGCCCAAGGAACAAAACCAGAGCCCGAGGAAGAAAAGGAGGGCTGGAGGAACAAAACTAGAGCACATGGAACCAAACCAGAGCCCGAGGAACAAAAGCAGAGCTGGAGGAGCAAAACTAGGGACCAAGGAACAAAATGAGAGCCCGAGGAAGAAAACCAGAGCCCGAGGAAACAAACCAGAGCCTGAGGCACAAAACCAGAGACTGAGGAACAAAACCAGATCTGGAGGAGCAAAACCACAGCCCGAGGAAGAAAACCAGAGCCCGAGGAAGAAAACCAGAGTCCGAGGAACAAAACCAGAGCCTGAGGAAGAAATCCAGAGCCCGAGGAACAAAACCAGCCATCGAGGAACAAAACCAGAGCCTGAGGAAGAAAATGAGAGCCAGGGGAAGACAACCAGAGCTAGACGAGCAAAACCAAAGCTCGAGGAACAAAACCAGAGCCGAGGAACGAAACCAGAGCCGACAGAACAAAACCAGATGCCGAAGAACAAAAGGAGGGCCCGAGGAACAAAACCAGAGCCCCTGAAACTAAACGAGAGCCCGAGGAACAAAATGAGAGCCCGAGGAACAAAACAAGAGCAAATGGAACTAAACCAGAGCCCGAGGAACAAAACCAGAGCCCGAGGAACAAAACCGGAGCCCGAGGAACAAATCCAGAACCCGAGGAACAAAACCAGAGCCAGAGGAAAAATAAGAGGGCCCGAGGAACAAAACCAGAGCCCGTGGAACAAATCAAGAGCCCGAGAACTAAACCAGAGCCCAAAGAACAAAACCAGAGCCCGTGCAATTAAACCAGACCCCGAGGAAGAAATCGAGAGCCCAAGGAATAAAACCAGTGCTGGAGAAGCAAAACCAGACCTCAAGGAACAAAACCAGAGCCTGAGGAACAAAACCAGAGCCCGAGGAACAAAACAAAGAGCCTGCGGAACAAAACCAGAGCCCAAGGAACAAAAGCAGAGCCCGAGGAAGAAAAGGAGGGCTGGAGGAACAAAACTAGAGCACATGGAACCAAACCAGAGCCCGAGGAAAAAAAGCAGAGCTGGAGGAGCAAAACTAGGGACCAAGGAACAAAATGAGAGTCCGAGGAATAAAACCAGAGCCCGAGGAAACAAACCAGAGCCTGAGGCACAAAACCAGAGACTGAGGAACAAAACCAGACCTGGAGGAGCAAAACCATGGCCCGAGGAACAAATCCAGAGCCCGAGGAAGAAAACCAGAGTCCGAGGAACAAAACCAGAGCCTGAGGAAGAAAACCAGAGCCCGAGGAACAAAACCAGCCATCGAGGAACAAAACCAGAGACCGAGAAAGAAAATGAGAGCCAGGGGAAGACAACCAGAGCTAGACGAGCAAAACCAAAGCTCGAGGAACAAAACCAGAGCCCGAGGAACGAAACCAGAGCCGACAGAACAAAACCAGATGCCGAAGAACAAAAGGAGGGCCCGAGGAACAAAACCAGAGCCCCTGAAACTAAACGGGAGCCCGAGGAACAAAATGAGAGCCCGAGGAACAAAACCAGAGCAAATGGAACTAAACCAGAGCCCGAGGAACAAAACCAGAGCCCGAGGAACAAAACCAGAGCCCGAGGAACAAATCCAGAACCCGAGGAACAAAACCAGAGCCAGAGGAAAAATAAGAGGGCCCGAGGAACAAAACCAGAGCCCGTGGAACAAATCAAGAGCCCGAGAACTAAACCAGAGCCCAAAGAACAAAAGCAGAGCCCGTGCAATTAAACCAGACCCCGAGGAAGAAATCGAGAGCCCAAGGAATAAAACCAGTGCTGGAGAAGCAAAACCAGACCTCAAGGAACAAAACCAGAGCCTGAGGAACAAAACCAGAGCCCGAGGAACAAAACAAAGAGCCTGCGGAACAAAACCAGAGCCCAAGGAACAAAAGCAGAGCCCGAGGAAGAAAAGGAGGGCTGGAGGAACAAAACTAGAGCACATGGAACCAAACCAGAGCCCGAGGAACAAAACCAGAGTCCGAGGAACAAAACCAGAGCCTGAGGAAGAAAACCAGAGCCCGAGGAACAAAACCAGCCATCGAGGAACAAAACCAGAGCCTGAGAAAGAAAATGAGAGCCAGGGGAAGACAACCAGAGCTAGACGAGCAAAACCAAAGCTCGAGGAACAAAACCAGAGCCCGAGGAACGAAACCAGAGCCGACAGAACAAAACCAGATGCCGAAGAACAAAAGGAGGGCCCGAGGAACAAAACCAGAGCCCCTGAAACTAAACGGGAGCCCGAGGAACAAAACGAGAGCCCGAGGAACAAAACCAGAGCAAATGGAACTAAACCAGAGCCCGAGGAACAAAACCAGAGCCCGAGGAACAAAACCAGAGCCCGAGGAACAAATCCAGAACCCGAGGAACAAAACCAGAGCCAGAGGAAAAATAAGAGGGCCCGAGGAACAAAACCAGAGCCCGTGGAACAAATCAAGAGCCCGAGAACTAAACCAGAGCCCAAAGAACAAAACCAGAGCCCGTGCAATTAAACCAGACCCCGAGGAAGAAATCGAGAGCCCAAGGAATAAAACCAGTGCTGGAGAAGCAAAACCAGACCTCAAGGAACAAAACCAGAGCCTGAGGAACAAAACCAGAGCCCGAGGAACAAAACAAAGAGCCTGCGGAACAAAACCAGAGCCCAAGGAACAAAAGCAGAGCCCGAGGAAGAAAAGGAGGGCTGGAGGAACAAAACTAGAGCACATGGAACCAAACCAGAGCCCGAGGAACAAAATGAGAGCCCGAGGAAGAAATCCAGAGCCCGAGGAACAAAACCAGCCATCGAGGAACAAAACCAGCCATCGAGGAACAAAACCAGAGCCTGAGAAAGAAAATGAGAGCCAGGGGAAGACAACCAGAGCTAGACGAGCAAAACCAAAGCTCGAGGAACAAAACCAGAGCCCGAGGAACGAAACCAGAGCCGACAGAACAAAACCAGATGCCGAAGAACAAAAGGAGGGCCCGAGGAACAAAACCAGAGCCCCTGAAACTAAACGGGAGCCCGAGGAACAAAATGAGAGCCCGAGGAACAAAACCAGAGCAAATGGAACTAAACCAGAGCCCGAGGAACAAAACCAGAGCCCGAGGAACAAAACCAGAGCCCGAGGAACAAATCCAGAACCCGAGGAACAAAACCAGAGCCAGAGGAAAAATAAGAGGGCCCGAGGAACAAAACCAGAGCCCGTGGAACAAATCAAGAGCCCGAGAACTAAACCAGAGCCAAAGAACAAAAGCAGAGCCCGTGCAATTAAAAGAGACCCCGAGGAAGAAATCGAGAGCCCAAGGAATAAAACCAGTGCTGGAGAAGCAAAACCAGACCTCAAGGAACAAAACCAGAGCCTGAGGAACAAAACGAGAGCCCGAGGAACAAAACAAAGAGCCTGCGGAACAAAACCAGAGCCCAAGGAACAAAAGCAGAGCCCGAGGAAGAAAAGGAGGGCTGGAGGAACAAAACTAGAGCACATGGAACCAAACCAGAGCCCGAGGAACAAAACCAGAGCTGGACGAGCAAAACTAGGGACCAAGGAACAAAACGAGAGCCCGAGGAAGAAAACCAGAGTCCGAGGAATAAAACCAGAGCCCGAGGAAACAAACCAGAGCCTGAGGCACAAAACCAGAGACTGAGGAACAAAACCAGATCTGGAGGAGCAAAACCACAGCCCGAGGAAGAAAACCAGAGCCCGAGGAAGAAAACCAGAGTCCGAGGAACAAAACCAGAGCCTGAGGAAGAAATCCAGAGCCCGAGGAACAAAACCAGCCATCGAGGAACAAAACCAGAGCCTGAGGAAGAAAATGAGAGCCAGGGGAAGACAACCAGAGCTAGACGAGCAAAACCAAAGCTCGAGGAACAAAACCAGAGCCGAGGAACGAAACCAGAGCCGACAGAACAAAACCAGATGCCGAAGAACAAAAGGAGGGCCCGAGGAACAAAACCAGAGCCCCTGAAACTAAACGAGAGCCCGAGGAACAAAATGAGAGCCCGAGGAACAAAACAAGAGCAAATGGAACTAAACCAGAGCCCGAGGAACAAAACCAGAGCCCGAGGAACAAAACCAGAGCCCGAGGAACAAATCCAGAACCCGAGGAACAAAACCAGAGCCAGAGGAAAAATAAGAGGGCCCGAGGAACAAAACCAGAGCCCGTGGAACAAATCAAGAGCCCGAGAACTAAACCAGAGCCCAAAGAACAAAAGCAGAGCCCGTGCAATTAAACCAGACCCCGAGGAAGAAATCGAGAGCCCAAGGAATAAAACCAGTGCTGGAGAAGCAAAACCAGACCTCAAGGAACAAAACCAGAGCCTGAGGAACAAAACCAGAGCCCGAGGAACAAAACAAAGAGCCTGCGGAACAAAACCAGAGCCCAAGGAACAAAAGCAGAGCCCGAGGAAGAAAAGGAGGGCTGGAGGAACAAAACTAGAGCACATGGAACCAAACCAGAGCCCGAGGAAAAAAAGCAGAGCTGGAGGAGCAAAACTAGGGACCAAGGAACAAAATGAGAGTCCGAGGAATAAAACCAGAGCCCGAGGAAACAAACCAGAGCCTGAGGCACAAAACCAGAGACTGAGGAACAAAACCAGACCTGGAGGAGCAAAACCATGGCCCGAGGAACAAATCCAGAGCCCGAGGAAGAAAACCAGAGTCCGAGGAAGAAATCCAGAGCCCGAGGAACAAAACCAGCCATCGAGGAACAAAACCAGCCATCGAGGAACAAAACCAGAGCCTGAGAAAGAAAATGAGAGCCAGGGGAAGACAACCAGAGCTAGACGAGCAAAACCAAAGCTCGAGGAACAAAACCAGAGCCCGAGGAACGAAACCAGAGCCGACAGAACAAAACCAGATGCCGAAGAACAAAAGGAGGGCCCGAGGAACAAAACCAGAGCCCCTGAAACTAAACGGGAGCCCGAGGAACAAAATGAGAGCCCGAGGAACAAAACCAGAGCAAATGGAACTAAACCAGAGCCCGAGGAACAAAACCAGAGCCCGAGGAACAAAACCAGAGCCCGAGGAACAAATCCAGAACCCGAGGAACAAAACCAGAGCCAGAGGAAAAATAAGAGGGCCCGAGGAACAAAACCAGAGCCCGTGGAACAAATCAAGAGCCCGAGAACTAAACCAGAGCCCAAAGAACAAAAGCAGAGCCCGTGCAATTAAACCAGACCCCGAGGAAGAAATCGAGAGCCCAAGGAATAAAACCAGTGCTGGAGAAGCAAAACCAGACCTCAAGGAACAAAACCAGAGCCTGAGGAACAAAACCAGAGCCCGAGGAACAAAACAAAGAGCCTGCGGAACAAAACCAGAGCCCAAGGAACAAAAGCAGAGCCCGAGGAAGAAAAGGAGGGCTGGAGGAACAAAACTAGAGCACATGGAACCAAACCAGAGCCCGAGGAACAAAACCAGAGTCCGAGGAACAAAACCAGAGCCTGAGGAAGAAAACCAGAGCCCGAGGAACAAAACCAGCCATCGAGGAACAAAACCAGAGCCTGAGAAAGAAAATGAGAGCCAGGGGAAGACAACCAGAGCTAGACGAGCAAAACCAAAGCTCGAGGAACAAAACCAGAGCCCGAGGAACGAAACCAGAGCCGACAGAACAAAACCAGATGCCGAAGAACAAAAGGAGGGCCCGAGGAACAAAACCAGAGCCCCTGAAACTAAACGGGAGCCCGAGGAACAAAACGAGAGCCCGAGGAACAAAACCAGAGCAAATGGAACTAAACCAGAGCCCGAGGAACAAAACCAGAGCCCGAGGAACAAAACCAGAGCCCGAGGAACAAATCCAGAACCCGAGGAACAAAACCAGAGCCAGAGGAAAAATAAGAGGGCCCGAGGAACAAAACCAGAGCCCGTGGAACAAATCAAGAGCCCGAGAACTAAACCAGAGCCCAAAGAACAAAAGCAGAGCCCGTGCAATTAAACCAGACCCCGAGGAAGAAATCGAGAGCCCAAGGAATAAAACCAGTGCTGGAGAAGCAAAACCAGACCTCAAGGAACAAAACCAGAGCCTGAGGAACAAAACCAGAGCCCGAGGAACAAAACAAAGAGCCTGCGGAACAAAACCAGAGCCCAAGGAACAAAAGCAGAGCCCGAGGAAGAAAAGGAGGGCTGGAGGAACAAAACTAGAGCACATGGAACCAAACCAGAGCCCGAGGAACAAAAGCAGAGCTGGAGGAGCAAAACTAGGGACCAAGGAACAAAATGAGAGCCCGAGGAAGAAAACCAGAGTCCGAGGAATAAAACCAGAGCCCGAGGAAACAAACCAGAGCCTGAGGCACAAAACCAGAGACTGAGGAACAAAACCAGATCTGGAGGAGCAAAACCACAGCCCGAGGAAGAAAACCAGAGCCCGAGGAAGAAAACCAGAGTCCGAGGAACAAAACCAGAGCCTGAGGAAGAAAACCAGAGCCCGAGGAACAAAACCAGCCATCGAGGAACAAAACCAGAGCCTGAGGAAGAAAATGAGAGCCAGGGGAAGACAACCAGAGCTAGACGAGCAAAACCAAAGCTCGAGGAACAAAACCAGAGCCGAGGAACGAAACCAGAGCCGACAGAACAAAACCAGATGCCGAAGAACAAAAGGAGGGCCCGAGGAACAAAACCAGAGCCCCTGAAACTAAACGAGAGCCCGAGGAACAAAATGAGAGCCCGAGGAACAAAACAAGAGCAAATGGAACTAAACCAGAGCCCGAGGAACAAAACCAGAGCCCGAGGAACAAAACCAGAGCCCGAGGAACAAATCCAGAACCCGAGGAACAAAACCAGAGCCAGAGGAAAAATAAGAGGGCCCGAGGAACAAAACCAGAGCCCGTGGAACAAATCAAGAGCCCGAGAACTAAACCAGAGCCCAAAGAACAAAAGCAGAGCCCGTGCAATTAAACCAGACCCCGAGGAAGAAATCGAGAGCCCAAGGAATAAAACCAGTGCTGGAGAAGCAAAACCAGACCTCAAGGAACAAAACCAGAGCCTGAGGAACAAAACGAGAGCCCGAGGAACAAAACAAAGAGCCTGCGGAACAAAACCAGAGCCCAAGGAACAAAACCAGAGCCCGAGGAAGAAAAGGAGGGCTGGAGGAACAAAACTAGAGCACATGGAACCAAACCAGAGCCCGAGGAAAAAAAGCAGAGCTGGAGGAGCAAAACTAGGGACCAAGGAACAAAATGAGAGTCCGAGGAATAAAACCAGAGCCCGAGGAAACAAACCAGAGCCTGAGGCACAAAACCAGAGACTGAGGAACAAAACCAGACCTGGAGGAGCAAAACCACGGCCCGAGGAACAAATCCAGAGCCCGAGGAAGAAAACCAGAGTCCGAGGAACAAAACCAGAGCCTGAGGAAGAAAACGAGAGCCCGAGGAACAAAACCAGCCATCGAGGAACAAAACCAGAGCCTGAGAAAGAAAATGAGAGCCAGGGGAAGACAACCAGAGCTAGACGAGCAAAACCAAAGCTCGAGGAACAAAACCAGAGCCCGAGGAACGAAACCAGAGCCGACAGAACAAAACCAGATGCCGAAGAACAAAAGGAGGGCCCGAGGAACAAAACCAGAGCCCCTGAAACTAAACGGGAGCCCGAGGAACAAAATGAGAGCCCGAGGAACAAAACCAGAGCAAATGGAACTAAACCAGAGCCCGAGGAACAAAACCAGAGCCCGAGGAACAAAACCAGAGCCCGAGGAACAAATCCAGAACCCGAGGAACAAAACCAGAGCCAGAGGAAAAATAAGAGGGCCCGAGGAACAAAACCAGAGCCCGTGGAACAAATCAAGAGCCCGAGAACTAAACCAGAGCCCAAAGAACAAAAGCAGAGCCCGTGCAATTAAACCAGACCCCGAGGAAGAAATCGAGAGCCCAAGGAATAAAACCAGTGCTGGAGAAGCAAAACCAGACCTCAAGGAACAAAACCAGAGCCTGAGGAACAAAACCAGAGCCCGAGGAACAAAACAAAGAGCCTGCGGAACAAAACCAGAGCCCAAGGAACAAAAGCAGAGCCCGAGGAAGAAAAGGAGGGCTGGAGGAACAAAACTAGAGCACATGGAACCAAACCAGAGCCCGAGGAACAAAACCAGAGTCCGAGGAACAAAACCAGAGCCTGAGGAAGAAAACCAGAGCCCGAGGAACAAAACCAGCCATCGAGGAACAAAACCAGAGCCTGAGAAAGAAAATGAGAGCCAGGGGAAGACAACCAGAGCTAGACGAGCAAAACCAAAGCTCGAGGAACAAAACCAGAGCCCGAGGAACGAAACCAGAGCCGACAGAACAAAACCAGATGCCGAAGAACAAAAGGAGGGCCCGAGGAACAAAACCAGAGCCCCTGAAACTAAACGGGAGCCCGAGGAACAAAACGAGAGCCCGAGGAACAAAACCAGAGCAAATGGAACTAAACCAGAGCCCGAGGAACAAAACCAGAGCCCGAGGAACAAAACCAGAGCCCGAGGAACAAATCCAGAACCCGAGGAACAAAACCAGAGCCAGAGGAAAAATAAGAGGGCCCGAGGAACAAAACCAGAGCCCGTGGAACAAATCAAGAGCCCGAGAACTAAACCAGAGCCCAAAGAACAAAAGCAGAGCCCGTGCAATTAAACCAGACCCCGAGGAAGAAATCGAGAGCCCAAGGAATAAAACCAGTGCTGGAGAAGCAAAACCAGACCTCAAGGAACAAAACCAGAGCCTGAGGAACAAAACCAGAGCCCGAGGAACAAAACAAAGAGCCTGCGGAACAAAACCAGAGCCCAAGGAACAAAAGCAGAGCCCGAGGAAGAAAAGGAGGGCTGGAGGAACAAAACTAGAGCACATGGAACCAAACCAGAGCCCGAGGAACAAAAGCAGAGCTGGAGGAGCAAAACTAGGGACCAAGGAACAAAATGAGAGTCCGAGGAATACAACCAGAGCCCGAGGAAACAAACCAGAGCCTGAGGCACAAAACCAGAGACTGAGGAACAAAACCAGATCTGGAGGAGCAAAACCACGGCCCGAGGAACAAATCCAGAGCCCGAGGAAGAAAACCAGAGTCCGAGGAACAAAACCAGAGCCTGAGGAAGAAAACCAGAGCCCGAGGAACAAAACCAGCCATCGAGGAACAAAACCAGAGCCTGAGAAAGAAAATGAGAGCCAGGGGAAGACAACCAGAGCTAGACGAGCAAAACCAAAGCTCGAGGAACAAAACCAGAGCCCGAGGAACGAAACCAGAGCCGACAGAACAAAACCAGATGCCGAAGAACAAAAGGAGGGCCCGAGGAACAAAACCAGAGCCCCTGAAACTAAACGGGAGCCCGAGGAACAAAATGAGAGCCCGAGGAACAAAACCAGAGCAAATGGAACTAAACCAGAGCCCGAGGAACAAAACCAGAGCCCGAGGAACAAAACCAGAGCCCGAGGAACAAATCCAGAACCCGAGGAACAAAACCAGAGCCCGAGGAACAAAACCAGAGCCCGAGGAACAAAACCAGAGCCCGTGGAACAAATCAAGAGCCCGAGAACTAAACCAGAGCCCAAAGAACAAAAGCAGAGCCCGTGCAATTAAACCAGACCCCGAGGAAGAAATCGAGAGCCCAAGGAATAAAACCAGTGCTGGAGAAGCAAAACCAGACCTCAAGGAACAAAACCAGAGCCTGAGGAACAAAACCAGAGCCCGAGGAACAAAACAAAGAGCCTGCGGAACAAAACCAGAGCCCAAGGAACAAAACCAGAGCCCGAGGAAGAAAAGGAGGGCTGGAGGAACAAAACTAGAGCACATGGAACCAAACCAGGAGGCCGAGGAACAAAACCAGAGCTGGAGGAGCAAAACTAGGGACCAAGGAACAAAACGAGAGCCCGAGGAAGAAAACCAGAGTCCGAGGAATAAAACCAGAGCCCGAGGAAACAAACCAGAGCCTGAGGCACAAAACCAGAGACTGAGGAACAAAACCAGATCTGGAGGAGCAAAACCACAGCCCGAGGAAGAAAACCAGAGCCCGAGGAAGAAAACCAGAGTCCGAGGAACAAAACCAGAGCCTGAGGAAGAAATCCAGAGCCCGAGGAACAAAACCAGCCATCGAGGAACAAAACCAGAGCCTGAGGAAGAAAATGAGAGCCAGGGGAAGACAACCAGAGCTAGACGAGCAAAACCAAAGCTCGAGGAACAAAACCAGAGCCGAGGAACGAAACCAGAGCCGACAGAACAAAACCAGATGCCGAAGAACAAAAGGAGGGCCCGAGGAACAAAACCAGAGCCCCTGAAACTAAACGAGAGCCCGAGGAACAAAATGAGAGCCCGAGGAACAAAACAAGAGCAAATGGAACTAAACCAGAGCCCGAGGAACAAAACCAGAGCCCGAGGAACAAAACCAGAGCCCGAGGAACAAATCCAGAACCCGAGGAACAAAACCAGAGCCAGAGGAAAAATAAGAGGGCCCGAGGAACAAAACCAGAGCCCGTGGAACAAATCAAGAGCCCGAGAACTAAACCAGAGCCCAAAGAACAAAAGCAGAGCCCGTGCAATTAAACCAGACCCCGAGGAAGAAATCGAGAGCCCAAGGAATAAAACCAGTGCTGGAGAAGCAAAACCAGACCTCAAGGAACAAAACCAGAGCCTGAGGAACAAAACCAGAGCCCGAGGAACAAAACAAAGAGCCTGCGGAACAAAACCAGAGCCCAAGGAACAAAAGCAGAGCCCGAGGAAGAAAAGGAGGGCTGGAGGAACAAAACTAGAGCACATGGAACCAAACCAGAGCCCGAGGAAAAAAAGCAGAGCTGGAGGAGCAAAACTAGGGACCAAGGAACAAAATGAGAGTCCGAGGAATAAAACCAGAGCCCGAGGAAACAAACCAGAGCCTGAGGCACAAAACCAGAGACTGAGGAACAAAACCAGACCTGGAGGAGCAAAACCATGGCCCGAGGAACAAATCCAGAGCCCGAGGAAGAAAACCAGAGTCCGAGGAACAAAACCAGAGCCTGAGGAAGAAAACCAGAGCCCGAGGAACAAAACCAGCCATCGAGGAACAAAACCAGAGACCGAGAAAGAAAATGAGAGCCAGGGGAAGACAACCAGAGCTAGACGAGCAAAACCAAAGCTCGAGGAACAAAACCAGAGCCCGAGGAACGAAACCAGAGCCGACAGAACAAAACCAGATGCCGAAGAACAAAAGGAGGGCCCGAGGAACAAAACCAGAGCCCCTGAAACTAAACGGGAGCCCGAGGAACAAAATGAGAGCCCGAGGAACAAAACCAGAGCAAATGGAACTAAACCAGAGCCCGAGGAACAAAACCAGAGCCCGAGGAACAAAACCAGAGCCCGAGGAACAAATCCAGAACCCGAGGAACAAAACCAGAGCCAGAGGAAAAATAAGAGGGCCCGAGGAACAAAACCAGAGCCCGTGGAACAAATCAAGAGCCCGAGAACTAAACCAGAGCCCAAAGAACAAAACCAGAGCCCGTGCAATTAAACCAGACCCCGAGGAAGAAATCGAGAGCCCAAGGAATAAAACCAGTGCTGGAGAAGCAAAACCAGACCTCAAGGAACAAAACCAGAGCCTGAGGAACAAAACCAGAGCCCGAGGAACAAAACAAAGAGCCTGCGGAACAAAACCAGAGCCCAAGGAACAAAAGCAGAGCCCGAGGAAGAAAAGGAGGGCTGGAGGAACAAAACTAGAGCACATGGAACCAAACCAGAGCCCGAGGAACAAAACCAGAGTCCGAGGAACAAAACCAGAGCCTGAGGAAGAAAACCAGAGCCCGAGGAACAAAACCAGCCATCGAGGAAGAAAACCAGAGCCTGAGAAAGAAAATGAGAGCCAGGGGAAGACAACCAGAGCTAGACGAGCAAAACCAAAGCTCGAGGAACAAAACCAGAGCCCGAGGAACGAAACCAGAGCCGACAGAACAAAACCAGATGCCGAAGAACAAAAGGAGGGCCCGAGGAACAAAACCAGAGCCCCTGAAACTAAACGGGAGCCCGAGGAACAAAACGAGAGCCCGAGGAACAAAACCAGAGCAAATGGAACTAAACCAGAGCCCGAGGAACAAAACCAGAGCCCGAGGAACAAAACCAGAGCCCGAGGAACAAATCCAGAACCCGAGGAACAAAACCAGAGCCAGAGGAAAAATAAGAGGGCCCGAGGAACAAAACCAGAGCCCGTGGAACAAATCAAGAGCCCGAGAACTAAACCAGAGCCCAAAGAACAAAACCAGAGCCCGTGCAATTAAACCAGACCCCGAGGAAGAAATCGAGAGCCCAAGGAATAAAACCAGTGCTGGAGAAGCAAAACCAGACCTCAAGGAACAAAACCAGAGCCTGAGGAACAAAACCAGAGCCCGAGGAACAAAACAAAGAGCCTGCGGAACAAAACCAGAGCCCAAGGAACAAAAGCAGAGCCCGAGGAAGAAAAGGAGGGCTGGAGGAACAAAACTAGAGCACATGGAACCAAACCAGAGCCCGAGGAACAAAATGAGAGCCCGAGGAAGAAATCCAGAGCCCGAGGAACAAAACCAGCCATCGAGGAACAAAACCAGCCATCGAGGAACAAAACCAGAGACCGAGAAAGAAAATGAGAGCCAGGGGAAGACAACCAGAGCTAGACGAGCAAAACCAAAGCTCGAGGAACAAAACCAGAGCCCGAGGAACGAAACCAGAGCCGACAGAACAAAACCAGATGCCGAAGAACAAAAGGAGGGCCCGAGGAACAAAACCAGAGCCCCTGAAACTAAACGGGAGCCCGAGGAACAAAATGAGAGCCCGAGGAACAAAACCAGAGCAAATGGAACTAAACCAGAGCCCGAGGAACAAAACCAGAGCCCGAGGAACAAAACCAGAGCCCGAGGAACAAATCCAGAACCCGAGGAACAAAACCAGAGCCAGAGGAAAAATAAGAGGGCCCGAGGAACAAAACCAGAGCCCGTGGAACAAATCAAGAGCCCGAGAACTAAACCAGAGCCCAAAGAACAAAACCAGAGCCCGTGCAATTAAACCAGACCCCGAGGAAGAAATCGAGAGCCCAAGGAATAAAACCAGTGCTGGAGAAGCAAAACCAGACCTCAAGGAACAAAACCAGAGCCTGAGGAACAAAACCAGAGCCCGAGGAACAAAACAAAGAGCCTGCGGAACAAAACCAGAGCCCAAGGAACAAAAGCAGAGCCCGAGGAAGAAAAGGAGGGCTGGAGGAACAAAACTAGAGCACATGGAACCAAACCAGAGCCCGAGGAACAAAACCAGAGCCCGAGGAAGAAATCCAGAGCCCGAGGAACAAAACCAGCCATCGAGGAACAAAACCAGCCATCGAGGAACAAAACCAGAGACCGAGAAAGAAAATGAGAGCCAGGGGAAGACAACCAGAGCTAGACGAGCAAAACCAAAGCTCGAGGAACAAAACCAGAGCCCGAGGAACGAAACCAGAGCCGACAGAACAAAACCAGATGCCGAAGAACAAAAGGAGGGCCCGAGGAACAAAACCAGAGCCCCTGAAACTAAACGGGAGCCCGAGGAACAAAATGAGAGCCCGAGGAACAAAACCAGAGCAAATGGAACTAAACCAGAGCCCGAGGAACAAAACCAGAGCCCGAGGAACAAAACCAGAGCCCGAGGAACAAATCCAGAACCCGAGGAACAAAACCAGAGCCAGAGGAAAAATAAGAGGGCCCGAGGAACAAAACCAGAGCCCGTGGAACAAATCAAGAGCCCGAGAACTAAACCAGACCCCAAAGAACAAAACCAGAGCCCGTGCAATTAAACCAGACCCCGAGGAAGAAATCGAGAGCCCAAGGAATAAAACCAGTGCTGGAGAAGCAAAACCAGACCTCAAGGAACAAAACCAGAGCCTGAGGAACAAAACCAGAGCCCGAGGAACAAAACAAAGAGCCTGCGGAACAAAACCAGAGCCCAAGGAACAAAAGCAGAGCCCGAGGAAGAAAAGGAGGGCTGGAGGAACAAAACTAGAGCACATGGAACCAAACCAGAGCCCGAGGAACAAAAGCAGAGCTGGAGGAGCAAAACTAGGGACCAAGGAACAAAATGAGAGCCCGAGGAAGAAAACCAGAGTCCGAGGAATAAAACCAGAGCCCGAGGAAACAAACCAGAGCCTGAGGCACAAAACCAGAGACTGAGGAACAAAACCAGATCTGGAGGAGCAAAACCACAGCCCGAGGAAGAAAACCAGAGCCCGAGGAAGAAAACCAGAGTCCGAGGAACAAAACCAGAGCCTGAGGAAGAAAACCAGAGCCCGAGGAACAAAACCAGCCATCGAGGAACAAAACCAGAGCCTGAGAAAGAAAATGAGAGCCAGGGGAAGACAACCAGAGCTAGACGAGCAAAACCAAAGCTCGAGGAACAAAACCAGAGCCGAGGAACGAAACCAGAGCCGACAGAACAAAACCAGATGCCGAAGAACAAAAGGAGGGCCCGAGGAACAAAACCAGAGCCCCTGAAACTAAACGAGAGCCCGAGGAACAAAATGAGAGCCCGAGGAACAAAACAAGAGCAAATGGAACTAAACCAGAGCCCGAGGAACAAAACCAGAGCCCGAGGAACAAAACCAGAGCCCGAGGAACAAATCCAGAACCCGAGGAACAAAACCAGAGCCAGAGGAAAAATAAGAGGGCCCGAGGAACAAAACCAGAGCCCGTGGAACAAATCAAGAGCCCGAGAACTAAACCAGAGCCCAAAGAACAAAAGCAGAGCCCGTGCAATTAAACCAGACCCCGAGGAAGAAATCGAGAGCCCAAGGAATAAAACCAGTGCTGGAGAAGCAAAACCAGACCTCAAGGAACAAAACCAGAGCCTGAGGAACAAAACGAGAGCCCGAGGAACAAAACAAAGAGCCTGCGGAACAAAACCAGAGCCCAAGGAACAAAACCAGAGCCCGAGGAAGAAAAGGAGGGCTGGAGGAACAAAACTAGAGCACATGGAACCAAACCAGAGCCCGAGGAAAAAAAGCAGAGCTGGAGGAGCAAAACTAGGGACCAAGGAACAAAATGAGAGTCCGAGGAATAAAACCAGAGCCCGAGGAAACAAACCAGAGCCTGAGGCACAAAACCAGAGACTGAGGAACAAAACCAGACCTGGAGGAGCAAAACCACGGCCCGAGGAACAAATCCAGAGCCCGAGGAAGAAAACCAGAGTCCGAGGAACAAAACCAGAGCCTGAGGAAGAAAACGAGAGCCCGAGGAACAAAACCAGCCATCGAGGAACAAAACCAGAGCCTGAGAAAGAAAATGAGAGCCAGGGGAAGACAACCAGAGCTAGACGAGCAAAACCAAAGCTCGAGGAACAAAACCAGAGCCCGAGGAACGAAACCAGAGCCGACAGAACAAAACCAGATGCCGAAGAACAAAAGGAGGGCCCGAGGAACAAAACCAGAGCCCCTGAAACTAAACGGGAGCCCGAGGAACAAAATGAGAGCCCGAGGAACAAAACCAGAGCAAATGGAACTAAACCAGAGCCCGAGGAACAAAACCAGAGCCCGAGGAACAAAACCAGAGCCCGAGGAACAAATCCAGAACCCGAGGAACAAAACCAGAGCCAGAGGAAAAATAAGAGGGCCCGAGGAACAAAACCAGAGCCCGTGGAACAAATCAAGAGCCCGAGAACTAAACCAGAGCCCAAAGAACAAAAGCAGAGCCCGTGCAATTAAACCAGACCCCGAGGAAGAAATCGAGAGCCCAAGGAATAAAACCAGTGCTGGAGAAGCAAAACCAGACCTCAAGGAACAAAACCAGAGCCTGAGGAACAAAACCAGAGCCCGAGGAACAAAACAAAGAGCCTGCGGAACAAAACCAGAGCCCAAGGAACAAAAGCAGAGCCCGAGGAAGAAAAGGAGGGCTGGAGGAACAAAACTAGAGCACATGGAACCAAACCAGAGCCCGAGGAACAAAACCAGAGTCCGAGGAACAAAACCAGAGCCTGAGGAAGAAAACCAGAGCCCGAGGAACAAAACCAGCCATCGAGGAACAAAACCAGAGCCTGAGAAAGAAAATGAGAGCCAGGGGAAGACAACCAGAGCTAGACGAGCAAAACCAAAGCTCGAGGAACAAAACCAGAGCCCGAGGAACGAAACCAGAGCCGACAGAACAAAACCAGATGCCGAAGAACAAAAGGAGGGCCCGAGGAACAAAACCAGAGCCCCTGAAACTAAACGGGAGCCCGAGGAACAAAACGAGAGCCCGAGGAACAAAACCAGAGCAAATGGAACTAAACCAGAGCCCGAGGAACAAAACCAGAGCCCGAGGAACAAAACCAGAGCCCGAGGAACAAATCCAGAACCCGAGGAACAAAACCAGAGCCAGAGGAAAAATAAGAGGGCCCGAGGAACAAAACCAGAGCCCGTGGAACAAATCAAGAGCCCGAGAACTAAACCAGAGCCCAAAGAACAAAAGCAGAGCCCGTGCAATTAAACCAGACCCCGAGGAAGAAATCGAGAGCCCAAGGAATAAAACCAGTGCTGGAGAAGCAAAACCAGACCTCAAGGAACAAAACCAGAGCCTGAGGAACAAAACCAGAGCCCGAGGAACAAAACAAAGAGCCTGCGGAACAAAACCAGAGCCCAAGGAACAAAAGCAGAGCCCGAGGAAGAAAAGGAGGGCTGGAGGAACAAAACTAGAGCACATGGAACCAAACCAGAGCCCGAGGAACAAAACCAGAGTCCGAGGAACAAAACCAGAGCCTGAGGAAGAAAACCAGAGCCCGAGGAACAAAACCAGCCATCGAGGAACAAAACCAGAGCCTGAGAAAGAAAATGAGAGCCAGGGGAAGACAACCAGAGCTAGACGAGCAAAACCAAAGCTCGAGGAACAAAACCAGAGCCCGAGGAACGAAACCAGAGCCGACAGAACAAAACCAGATGCCGAAGAACAAAAGGAGGGCCCGAGGAACAAAACCAGAGCCCCTGAAACTAAACGGGAGCCCGAGGAACAAAACGAGAGCCCGAGGAACAAAACCAGAGCAAATGGAACTAAACCAGAGCCCGAGGAACAAAACCAGAGCCCGAGGAACAAAACCAGAGCCCGAGGAACAAATCCAGAACCCGAGGAACAAAACCAGAGCCAGAGGAAAAATAAGAGGGCCCGAGGAACAAAACCAGAGCCCGTGGAACAAATCAAGAGCCCGAGAACTAAACCAGAGCCCAAAGAACAAAACCAGAGCCCGTGCAATTAAACCAGACCCCGAGGAAGAAATCGAGAGCCCAAGGAATAAAACCAGTGCTGGAGAAGCAAAACCAGACCTCAAGGAACAAAACCAGAGCCTGAGGAACAAAACCAGAGCCCGAGGAACAAAACAAAGAGCCTGCGGAACAAAACCAGAGCCCAAGGAACAAAAGCAGAGCCCGAGGAAGAAAAGGAGGGCTGGAGGAACAAAACTAGAGCACATGGAACCAAACCAGAGCCCGAGGAAAAAAAGCAGAGCTGGAGGAGCAAAACTAGGGACCAAGGAACAAAATGAGAGTCCGAGGAATACAACCAGAGCCCGAGGAAACAAACCAGAGCCTGAGGCACAAAACCAGAGACTGAGGAACAAAACCAGATCTGGAGGAGCAAAACCACGGCCCGAGGAACAAATCCAGAGCCCGAGGAAGAAAACCAGAGTCCGAGGAACAAAACCAGAGCCTGAGGAAGAAAACCAGAGCCCGAGGAACAAAACCAGCCATCGAGGAACAAAACCAGAGCCTGAGAAAGAAAATGAGAGCCAGGGGAAGACAACCAGAGCTAGACGAGCAAAACCAAAGCTCGAGGAACAAAACCAGAGCCCGAGGAACGAAACCAGAGCCGACAGAACAAAACCAGATGCCGAAGAACAAAAGGAGGGCCCGAGGAACAAAACCAGAGCCCCTGAAACTAAACGGGAGCCCGAGGAACAAAATGAGAGCCCGAGGAACAAAACCAGAGCAAATGGAACTAAACCAGAGCCCGAGGAACAAAACCAGAGCCCGAGGAACAAAACCAGAGCCCGAGGAACAAATCCAGAACCCGAGGAACAAAACCAGAGCCCGAGGAACAAAACCAGAGCCCGAGGAACAAAACCAGAGCCCGTGGAACAAATCAAGAGCCCGAGAACTAAACCAGAGCCCAAAGAACAAAAGCAGAGCCCGTGCAATTAAACCAGACCCCGAGGAAGAAATCGAGAGCCCAAGGAATAAAACCAGTGCTGGAGAAGCAAAACCAGACCTCAAGGAACAAAACCAGAGCCTGAGGAACAAAACCAGAGCCCGAGGAACAAAACAAAGAGCCTGCGGAACAAAACCAGAGCCCAAGGAACAAAAGCAGAGCCCGAGGAAGAAAAGGAGGGCTGGAGGAACAAAACTAGAGCACATGGAACCAAACCAGAGCCCGAGTTAAAAAAGCAGAGCTGGAGGAGCAAAACTAGGGACCAAGGAACAAAATGAGAGTCCGAGGAATAAAACCAGAGCCCGAGGAAACAAACCAGAGCCTGAGGCACAAAACCAGAGACTGAGGAACAAAACCAGATCTGGAGGAGCAAAACCACGGCCCGAGGAACAAATCCAGAGCCCGAGGAAGAAAACCAGAGTCCGAGGAACAAAACCAGAGCCTGAGGAAGAAAACCAGAGCCCGAGGAACAAAACCAGCCATCGAGGAACAAAACCAGAGCCTGAGAAAGAAAATGAGAGCCAGGGGAAGACAACCAGAGCTAGACGAGCAAAACCAAAGCTCGAGGAACAAAACCAGAGCCCGAGGAACGAAACCAGAGCCGACAGAACAAAACCAGATGCCGAAGAACAAAAGGAGGGCCCGAGGAACAAAACCAGAGCCCCTGAAACTAAACGGGAGCCCGAGGAACAAAATGAGAGCCCGAGGAACAAAACCAGAGCAAATGGAACTAAACCAGAGCCCGAGGAACAAAACCAGAGCCCGAGGAACAAAACCAGAGCCCGAGGAACAAATCCAGAACCCGAGGAACAAAACCAGAGCCCGAGGAACAAAACCAGAGCCCGAGGAACAAAACCAGAGCCCGTGGAACAAATCAAGAGCCCGAGAACTAAACCAGAGCCCAAAGAACAAAACCAGAGCCCGTGCAATTAAACCAGACCCCGAGGAAGAAATCGAGAGCCCAAGGAATAAAACCAGTGCTGGAGAAGCAAAACCAGACCTCAAGGAACAAAACCAGAGCCTGAGGAACAAAACCAGAGCCCGAGGAACAAAACAAAGAGCCTGCGGAACAAAACCAGAGCCCAAGGAACAAAAGCAGAGCCCGAGGAAGAAAAGGAGGGCTGGAGGAACAAAACTAGAGCACATGGAACCAAACCAGAGCCCGAGGAACAAAACCAGAGTCCGAGGAACAAAACCAGAGCCTGAGGAAGAAAACCAGAGCCCGAGGAACAAAACCAGCCATCGAGGAACAAAACCAGAGCCTGAGAAAGAAAATGAGAGCCAGGGGAAGACAACCAGAGCTAGACGAGCAAAACCAAAGCTCGAGGAACAAAACCAGAGCCCGAGGAACGAAACCAGAGCCGACAGAACAAAACCAGATGCCGAAGAACAAAAGGAGGGCCCGAGGAACAAAACCAGAGCCCCTGAAACTAAACGGGAGCCCGAGGAACAAAACGAGAGCCCGAGGAACAAAACCAGAGCAAATGGAACTAAACCAGAGCCCGAGGAACAAAACCAGAGCCCGAGGAACAAAACCAGAGCCCGAGGAACAAATCCAGAACCCGAGGAACAAAACCAGAGCCAGAGGAAAAATAAGAGGGCCCGAGGAACAAAACCAGAGCCCGTGGAACAAATCAAGAGCCCGAGAACTAAACCAGAGCCCAAAGAACAAAACCAGAGCCCGTGCAATTAAACCAGACCCCGAGGAAGAAATCGAGAGCCCAAGGAATAAAACCAGTGCTCGAGAAGCAAAACCAGACCTCAAGGAACAAAACCAGAGCCTGAGGAACAAAACCAGAGCCCGAGGAACAAAACAAAGAGCCTGCGGAACAAAACCAGAGCCCAAGGAACAAAAGCAGAGCCCGAGGAAGAAAAGGAGGGCTGGAGGAACAAAACTAGAGCACATGGAACCAAACCAGAGCCCGAGGAACAAAACCAGAGCTGGAGGAGCAAAACTAGGGACCAAGGAACAAAATGAGAGCCCGAGGAAGAAAACCAGAGTCCGAGGAATAAAACCAGAGCCCGAGGAAACAAACCAGAGCCTGAGGAACAAAACCAGAGACTGAGGAACAAAACCAGATCTTGAGAAGCAAAACCACGGCCCGAGGAACAAAACCAGAGCCCGAGGAAGAAAACCAGAGTCCGAGGAACAAAACCAGAGCCTGAGGAAGAAATCCAGAGCCCGAGGAACAAAACCAGCCATCGAGGAACAAAACCAGAGCCTGAGAAAGAAAATGAGAGCCAGGGGAAGACAACCAGAGCTAGACGAGCAAAACCAAAGCTCAAGGAACAAAACCAGAGCCCGAGGAACGAAACCAGAGCCGACAGAACAAAACCAGATGCCGAAGAACAAAAGGAGGGCCCGAGGAACAAAACCAGAGCCCCTGAAACTAAACGGGAGCCCGAGGAACAAAATGAGAGCCCGAGGAACAAAACCAGAGCAAATGGAACTAAACCAGAGCCCGAGGAACAAAACCAGAGCCCGAGGAACAAAACCAGAGCCCGAGGAACAAATCCAGAACCCGAGGAACAAAACCAGAGCCAGAGGAAAAATAAGAGGGCCCGAGGAACAAAACCAGAGCCCGTGGAACAAATCAAGAGCCCGAGAACTAAACCAGAGCCCAAAGAACAAAAGCAGAGCCCGTGCAATTAAACCAGACCCCGAGGAAGAAATCGAGAGCCCAAGGAATAAAACCAGTGCTGGAGAAGCAAAACCAGACCTCAAGGAACAAAACCAGAGCCTGAGGAACAAAACCAGAGCCCGAGGAACAAAACAAAGAGCCTGCGGAACAAAACCAGAGCCCAAGGAACAAAAGCAGAGCCCGAGGAAGAAAAGGAGGGCTGGAGGAACAAAACTAGAGCACATGGAACCAAACCAGAGCCCGAGGAAAAAAAGCAGAGCTGGAGGAGCAAAACTAGGGACCAAGGAACAAAATGAGAGTCCGAGGAATACAACCAGAGCCCGAGGAAACAAACCAGAGCCTGAGGCACAAAACCAGAGACTGAGGAACAAAACCAGATCTGGAGGAGCAAAACCACGGCCCGAGGAACAAATCCAGAGCCCGAGGAAGAAAACCAGAGTCCGAGGAACAAAACCAGAGCCTGAGGAAGAAAACCAGAGCCCGAGGAACAAAACCAGCCATCGAGGAACAAAACCAGAGCCTGAGAAAGAAAATGAGAGCCAGGGGAAGACAACCAGAGCTAGACGAGCAAAACCAAAGCTCGAGGAACAAAACCAGAGCCCGAGGAACGAAACCAGAGCCGACAGAACAAAACCAGATGCCGAAGAACAAAAGGAGGGCCCGAGGAACAAAACCAGAGCCCCTGAAACTAAACGGGAGCCCGAGGAACAAAATGAGAGCCCGAGGAACAAAACCAGAGCCAGAGGAAAAATAAGAGGGCCCGAGGAACAAAACCAGAGCCCGTGGAACAAATCAAGAGCCCGAGAACTAAACCAGAGCCCAAAGAACAAAAGCAGAGCCCGTGCAATTAAACCAGACCCCGAGGAAGAAATCGAGAGCCCAAGGAATAAAACCAGTGCTGGAGAAGCAAAACCAGACCTCAAGGAACAAAACCAGAGCCTGAGGAACAAAACCAGAGCCCGAGGAACAAAACAAAGAGCCTGCGGAACAAAACCAGAGCCCAAGGAACAAAAGCAGAGCCCGAGGAAGAAAAGGAGGGCTGGAGGAACAAAACTAGAGCACATGGAACCAAACCAGAGCCCGAGGAACAAAACCAGAGTCCGAGGAACAAAACCAGAGCCTGAGGAAGAAAACCAGAGCCCGAGGAACAAAACCAGCCATCGAGGAACAAAACCAAAGACCGAGAAAGAAAATGAGAGCCAGGGGAAGACAACCAGAGCTAGACGAGCAAAACCAAAGCTCGAGGAACAAAACCAGAGCCCGAGGAACGAAACCAGAGCCGACAGAACAAAACCAGATGCCGAAGAACAAAAGGAGGGCCCGAGGAACAAAACCAGAGCCCCTGAAACTAAACGGGAGCCCGAGGAACAAAATGAGAGCCCGAGGAACAAAACCAGAGCAAATGGAACTAAACCAGAGCCTGAGGAACAAAACGAGAGCCCGAGGAACAAAACCAGAGCCCGAGGAACAAATCCAGAACCCGAGGAACAAAACCAGAGCCAGAGGAAAAATAAGAGGGCCCGAGGAACAAAACCAGAGCCCGTGGAACAAATCAAGAGCCCGAGAACTAAACCAGAGCCCAAAGAACAAAAGCAGAGCCCGTGCAATTAAACCAGACCCCGAGGAAGAAATCGAGAGCCCAAGGAATAAAACCAGTGCTGGAGAAGCAAAACCAGACCTCAAGGAACAAAACCAGAGCCTGAGGAACAAAACCAGAGCCCGAGGAAACAAACCAGAGCCTGAGGCACAAAACCAGAGACTGAGGAACAAAACCAGATCTGGAGGAGCAAAACCACGGCCCGAGGAACAAATCCAGAGCCCGAGGAAGAAAACCAGAGTCCGAGGAACAAAACCAGAGCCTGAGGAAGAAAACCAGAGCCCGAGGAACAAAACCAGCCATCGAGGAACAAAACCAGAGCCTGAGAAAGAAAATGAGAGCCAGGGGAAGACAACCAGAGCTAGACGAGCAAAACCAAAGCTCGAGGAACAAAACCAGAGCCCGAGGAACGAAACCAGAGCCGACAGAACAAAACCAGATGCCGAAGAACAAAAGGAGGGCCCGAGGAACAAAACCAGAGCCCCTGAAACTAAACGGGAGCCCGAGGAACAAAATGAGAGCCCGAGGAACAAAACCAGAGCAAATGGAACTAAACCAGAGCCCGAGGAACAAAACCAGAGCCCGAGGAACAAAACCAGAGCCCGAGGAACAAATCCAGAACCCGAGGAACAAAACCAGAGCCCGAGGAACAAAACCAGAGCCCGAGGAACAAAACCAGAGCCCGTGGAACAAATCAAGAGCCCGAGAACTAAACCAGAGCCCAAAGAACAAAACCAGAGCCCGTGCAATTAAACCAGACCCCGAGGAAGAAATCGAGAGCCCAAGGAATAAAACCAGTGCTGGAGAAGCAAAACCAGACCTCAAGGAACAAAACCAGAGCCTGAGGAACAAAACCAGAGCCCGAGGAACAAAACAAAGAGCCTGCGGAACAAAACCAGAGCCCAAGGAACAAAAGCAGAGCCCGAGGAAGAAAAGGAGGGCTGGAGGAACAAAACTAGAGCACATGGAACCAAACCAGAGCCCGAGGAACAAAACCAGAGTCCGAGGAACAAAACCAGAGCCTGAGGAAGAAAACCAGAGCCCGAGGAACAAAACCAGCCATCGAGGAACAAAACCAGAGCCTGAGAAAGAAAATGAGAGCCAGGGGAAGACAACCAGAGCTAGACGAGCAAAACCAAAGCTCGAGGAACAAAACCAGAGCCCGAGGAACGAAACCAGAGCCGACAGAACAAAACCAGATGCCGAAGAACAAAAGGAGGGCCCGAGGAACAAAACCAGAGCCCCTGAAACTAAACGGGAGCCCGAGGAACAAAACGAGAGCCCGAGGAACAAAACCAGAGCAAATGGAACTAAACCAGAGCCCGAGGAACAAAACCAGAGCCCGAGGAACAAAACCAGAGCCCGAGGAACAAATCCAGAACCCGAGGAACAAAACCAGAGCCCGAGGAACAAAACCAGAGCCCGAGGAACAAAACCAGAGCCCGTGGAACAAATCAAGAGCCCGAGAACTAAACCAGAGCCCAAAGAACAAAACCAGAGCCCGTGCAATTAAACCAGACCCCGAGGAAGAAATCGAGAGCCCAAGGAATAAAACCAGTGCTGGAGAAGCAAAACCAGACCTCAAGGAACAAAACCAGAGCCTGAGGAACAAAACCAGAGCCCGAGGAACAAAACAATGAGCCTGCGGAACAAAACCAGAGCCCAAGGAACAAAAGCAGAGCCCGAGGAAGAAAAGGAGGGCTGGAGGAACAAAACTAGAGCACATGGAACCAAACCAGAGCCCGAGGAACAAAACCAGAGTCCGAGGAACAAAACCAGAGCCTGAGGAAGAAAACCAGAGCCCGAGGAACAAAACCAGCCATCGAGGAACAAAACCAGAGCCTGAGAAAGAAAATGAGAGCCAGGGGAAGACAACCAGAGCTAGACGAGCAAAACCAAAGCTCGAGGAACAAAACCAGAGCCCGAGGAACGAAACCAGAGCCGACAGAACAAAACCAGATGCCGAAGAACAAAAGGAGGGCCCGAGGAACAAAACGAGAGCCCGAGGAACAAAACCAGAGCAAATGGAACTAAACCAGAGCCCGAGGAACAAAACCAGAGCCCGAGGAACAAAACCAGAGCCCGAGGAACAAATCCAGAACCCGAGGAACAAAACCAGAGCCAGAGGAAAAATAAGAGGGCCCGAGGAACAAAACCAGAGCCCGTGGAACAAATCAAGAGCCCGAGAACTAAACCAGAGCCCAAAGAACAAAACCAGAGCCCGTGCAATTAAACCAGACCCCGAGGAAGAAATCGAGAGCCCAAGGAATAAAACCAGTGCTCGAGAAGCAAAACCAGACCTCAAGGAACAAAACCAGAGCCTGAGGAACAAAACCAGAGCCCGAGGAACAAAACAAAGAGCCTGCGGAACAAAACCAGAGCCCAAGGAACAAAACCAGAGCCCGAGGAAGAAAAGGAGGGCTGGAGGAACAAAACTAGAGCACATGGAACCAAACCAGAGCCCGAGGAACAAAACCAGAGCTGGAGGAGCAAAACTAGGGACCAAGGAACAAAATGAGAGCCCGAGGAAGAAAACCAGAGTCCGAGGAATAAAACCAGAGCCCGAGGAAACAAACCAGAGCCTGAGGAACAAAACCAGAGACTGAGGAACAAAACCAGATCTTGAGAAGCAAAACCACGGCCCGAGGAACAAAACCAGAGCCCGAGGAAGAAAACCAGAGTCCGAGGAACAAAACCAGAGCCTGAGGAAGAAATCCAGAGCCCGAGGAACAAAACCAGCCATCGAGGAACAAAACCAGAGCCTGAGAAAGAAAATGAGAGCCAGGGGAAGACAACCAGAGCTAGACGAGCAAAACCAAAGCTCGAGGAACAAAACCAGAGCCCGAGGAACGAAACCAGAGCCGACAGAACAAAACCAGATGCCGAAGAACAAAAGGAGGGCCCGAGGAACAAAACCAGAGCCCCTGAAACTAAACGAGAGCCCGAGGAACAAAATGAGAGCCCGAGGAACAAAACCAGAGCAAATGGAACTAAACCAGAGCCCGAGGAACAAAACCAGAGCCCGAGGAACAAAACCAGAGCCCGAGGAACAAATCCAGAACCCGAGGAACAAAACCAGAGCCAGAGGAAAAATAAGAGGGCCCGAGGAACAAAACCAGAGCCCGTGGAACAAATCAAGAGCCCGAGAACTAAACCAGAGCCCAAAGAACAAAAGCAGAGCCCGTGCAATTAAACCAGACCCCGAGGAAGAAATCGAGAGCCCAAGGAATAAAACCAGTGCTGGAGAAGCAAAACCAGACCTCAAGGAACAAAACCAGAGCCTGAGGAACAAAACCAGAGCCCGAGGAACAAAACAAAGAGCCTGCGGAACAAAACCAGAGCCCAAGGAACAAAAGCAGAGCCCGAGGAAGAAAAGGAGGGCTGGAGGAACAAAACTAGAGCACATGGAACCAAACCAGAGCCCGAGGAACAAAACCAGAGTCCGAGGAACAAAACCAGAGCCTGAGGAAGAAAACCAGAGCCCGAGGAACAAAACCAGCCATCGAGGAACAAAACCAGAGCCTGAGAAAGAAAATGAGAGCCAGGGGAAGACAACCAGAGCTAGACGAGCAAAACCAAAGCTCGAGGAACAAAACCAGAGCCCGAGGAACGAAACCAGAGCCGACAGAACAAAACCAGATGCCGAAGAACAAAAGGAGGGCCCGAGGAACAAAACCAGAGCCCCTGAAACTAAACGGGAGCCCGAGGAACAAAATGAGAGCCCGAGGAACAAAACCAGAGCAAATGGAACTAAACCAGAGCCCGAGGAACAAAACCAGAGCCCGAGGAACAAAACCAGAGCCCGAGGAACAAATCCAGAACCCGAGGAACAAAACCAGAGCCCGAGGAACAAAACCAGAGCCCGAGGAACAAAACCAGAGCCCGTGGAACAAATCAAGAGCCCGAGAACTAAACCAGAGCCCAAAGAACAAAACCAGAGCCCGTGCAATTAAACCAGACCCCGAGGAAGAAATCGAGAGCCCAAGGAATAAAACCAGTGCTGGAGAAGCAAAACCAGACCTCAAGGAACAAAACCAGAGCCTGAGGAACAAAACCAGAGCCCGAGGAACAAAACAATGAGCCTGCGGAACAAAACCAGAGCCCAAGGAACAAAAGCAGAGCCCGAGGAAGAAAAGGAGGGCTGGAGGAACAAAACTAGAGCACATGGAACCAAACCAGAGCCCGAGGAACAAAACCAGAGTCCGAGGAACAAAACCAGAGCCTGAGGAAGAAAACCAGAGCCCGAGGAACAAAACCAGCCATCGAGGAACAAAACCAGAGCCTGAGAAAGAAAATGAGAGCCAGGGGAAGACAACCAGAGCTAGACGAGCAAAACCAAAGCTCGAGGAACAAAACCAGAGCCCGAGGAACGAAACCAGAGCCGACAGAACAAAACCAGATGCCGAAGAACAAAAGGAGGGCCCGAGGAACAAAACCAGAGCCCCTGAAACTAAACGGGAGCCCGAGGAACAAAATGAGAGCCCGAGGAACAAAACCAGAGCAAATGGAACTAAACCAGAGCCCGAGGAACAAAACCAGAGCCCGAGGAACAAAACCAGAGCCCGAGGAACAAATCCAGAACCCGAGGAACAAAACCAGAGCCCGAGGAACAAAACCAGAGCCCGAGGAACAAAACCAGAGCCCGTGGAACAAATCAAGAGCCCGAGAACTAAACCAGAGCCCAAAGAACAAAACCAGAGCCCGTGCAATTAAACCAGACCCCGAGGAAGAAATCGAGAGCCCAAGGAATAAAACCAGTGCTGGAGAAGCAAAACCAGACCTCAAGGAACAAAACCAGAGCCTGAGGAACAAAACCAGAGCCCGAGGAACAAAACAAAGAGCCTGCGGAACAAAACCAGAGCCCAAGGAACAAAACCAGAGCCCGAGGAAGAAAAGGAGGGCTGGAGGAACAAAACTAGAGCACATGGAACCAAACCAGAGCCCGAGGAACAAAACCAGAGTCCGAGGAACAAAACCAGAGCCTGAGGAAGAAAACCAGAGCCCGAGGAACAAAACCAGCCATCGAGGAACAAAACCAGAGCCTGAGAAAGAAAATGAGAGCCAGGGGAAGACAACCAGAGCTAGACGAGCAAAACCAAAGCTCGAGGAACAAAACCAGAGCCCGAGGAACGAAACCAGAGCCGACAGAACAAAACCAGATGCCGAAGAACAAAAGGAGGGCCCGAGGAACAAAACCAGAGCCCCTGAAACTAAACGGGAGCCCGAGGAACAAAACGAGAGCCCGAGGAACAAAACCAGAGCAAATGGAACTAAACCAGAGCCCGAGGAACAAAACCAGAGCCCGAGGAACAAAACCAGAGCCCGAGGAACAAATCCAGAACCCGAGGAACAAAACCAGAGCCAGAGGAAAAATAAGAGGGCCCGAGGAACAAAACCAGAGCCCGTGGAACAAATCAAGAGCCCGAGAACTAAACCAGAGCTGGAAGAACAAAACCAGAGCCCGTGCAATTAAACCAGACCCCGAGGAAGAAATCGAGAGCCCAAGGAATAAAACCAGTGCTGGAGAAGCAAAACCAGACCTCAAGGAACAAAACCAGAGCCTGAGGAACAAAACCAGAGCCCGAGGAACAAAACAATGAGCCTGCGGAACAAAACCAGAGCCCAAGGAACAAAACCAGAGCCCGAGGAAGAAAAGGAGGGCTGGAGGAACAAAACTAGAGCACATGGAACCAAACCAGAGCCCGAGGAACAAAACCAGAGTCCGAGGAACAAAACCAGAGCCTGAGGAAGAAAACCAGAGCCCGAGGAACAAAACCAGCCATCGAGGAACAAAACCAAAGACCGAGAAAGAAAATGAGAGCCAGGGGAAGACAACCAGAGCTAGACGAGCAAAACCAAAGCTCGAGGAACAAAACCAGAGCCCGAGGAACGAAACCAGAGCCGACAGAACAAAACCAGATGCCGAAGAACAAAAGGAGGGCCCGAGGAACAAAACCAGAGCCCCTGAAACTAAACGGGAGCCCGAGGAACAAAACGAGAGCCCGAGGAACAAAACCAGAGCAAATGGAACTAAACCAGAGCCCGAGGAACAAAACCAGAGCCCGAGGAACAAAACCAGAGCCCGAGGAACAAATCCAGAACCCGAGGAACAAAACCAGAGCCAGAGGAAAAATAAGAGGGCCCGAGGAACAAAACCAGAGCCCGTGGAACAAATCAAGAGCCCGAGAACTAAACCAGAGCCCAAAGAACAAAACCAGAGCCCGTGCAATTAAACCAGACCCCGAGGAAGAAATCGAGAGCCCAAGGAATAAAACCAGTGCTGGAGAAGCAAAACCAGACCTCAAGGAACAAAACCAGAGCCTGAGGAACAAAACCAGAGCCCGAGGAACAAAACAAAGAGCCTGCGGAACAAAACCAGAGCCCAAGGAACAAAACCAGAGCCCGAGGAAGAAAAGGAGGGCTGGAGGAACAAAACTAGAGCACATGGAACCAAACCAGAGCCCGAGGAAAAAAAGCAGAGCTGGAGGAGCAAAACTAGGGACCAAGGAACAAAATGAGAGTCCGAGGAATACAACCAGAGCCCGAGGAAACAAACCAGAGCCTGAGGCACAAAACCAGAGACTGAGGAACAAAACCAGATCTGGAGGAGCAAAACCACGGCCCGAGGAACAAATCCAGAGCCCGAGGAAGAAAACCAGAGTCCGAGGAACAAAACCAGAGCCTGAGGAAGAAAACCAGAGCCCGAGGAACAAAACCAGCCATCGAGGAACAAAACCAGAGCCTGAGAAAGAAAATGAGAGCCAGGGGAAGACAACCAGAGCTAGACGAGCAAAACCAAAGCTCGAGGAACAAAACCAGAGCCCGAGGAACGAAACCAGAGCCGACAGAACAAAACCAGATGCCGAAGAACAAAAGGAGGGCCCGAGGAACAAAACCAGAGCCCCTGAAACTAAACGAGAGCCCGAGGAACAAAATGAGAGCCCGAGGAACAAAACCAGAGCAAATGGAACTAAACCAGAGCCCGAGGAACAAAACCAGAGCCCGAGGAACAAAACCAGAGCCCGAGGAACAAATCCAGAACCCGAGGAACAAAACCAGAGCCCGAGGAACAAAACCAGAGCCCGAGGAACAAAACCAGAGCCCGTGGAACAAATCAAGAGCCCGAGAACTAAACCAGAGCCCAAAGAACAAAACCAGAGCCCGTGCAATTAAACCAGACCCCGAGGAAGAAATCGAGAGCCCAAGGAATAAAACCAGTGCTGGAGAAGCAAAACCAGACCTCAAGGAACAAAACCAGAGCCTGAGGAACAAAACCAGAGCCCGAGGAACAAAACAATGAGCCTGCGGAACAAAACCAGAGCCCAAGGAACAAAACCAGAGCCCGAGGAAGAAAAGGAGGGCTGGAGGAACAAAACTAGAGCACATGGAACCAAAACAGAGCCCGAGGAACAAAACCAGAGTCCGAGGAACAAAACCAGAGCCTGAGGAAGAAAACCAGAGCCCGAGGAACAAAACCAGCCATCGAGGAACAAAACCAGAGCCTGAGAAAGAAAATGAGAGCCAGGGGAAGACAACCAGAGCTAGACGAGCAAAACCAAAGCTCGAGGAACAAAACCAGAGCCCGAGGAACGAAACCAGAGCCGACAGAACAAAACCAGATGCCGAAGAACAAAAGGAGGGCCCGAGGAACAAAACCAGAGCCCCTGAAACTAAACGGGAGCCCGAGGAACAAAATGAGAGCCCGAGGAACAAAACCAGAGCAAATGGAACTAAACCAGAGCCCGAGGAACAAAACCAGAGCCCGAGGAACAAAACCAGAGCCCGAGGAACAAATCCAGAACCCGAGGAACAAAACCAGAGCCAGAGGAAAAATAAGAGGGCCCGAGGAACAAAACCAGAGCCCGTGGAACAAATCAAGAGCCCGAGAACTAAACCAGAGCCCAAAGAACAAAACCAGAGCCCGTGCAATTAAACCAGACCCCGAGGAAGAAATCGAGAGCCCAAGGAATAAAACCAGTGCTGGAGAAGCAAAACCAGACCTCAAGGAACAAAACCAGAGCCTGAGGAACAAAACCAGAGCCCGAGGAACAAAACAAAGAGCCCAAGGAACAAAACCAGAGCCCAAGGAACAAAACCAGAGCCCGAGGAAGAAAAGGAGGGCTGGAGGAACAAAACTAGAGCACATGGAAACAAACCAGAGCCCGAGGAACAAAACCAGAGTCCGAGGAACAAAACCAGAGCCTGAGGAAGAAATCCAGAGCCCGAGGAACAAAACCAGCCATCGAGGAACAAAACCAGAGCCTGAGAAAGAAAATGAGAGCCAGGGGAAGACAACCAGAGCTAGACGAGCAAAACCAAAGCTCGAGGAACAAAACCAGAGCCCGAGGAACGAAACCAGAGCCGACAGAACAAAACCAGATGCCGAAGAACAAAAGGAGGGCCCGAGGAACAAAACCAGAGCCCCTGAAACTAAACGAGAGCCCGAGGAACAAAATGAGAGCCCGAGGAACAAAACCAGAGCAAATGGAACTAAACCAGAGCCCGAGGAACAAAACCAGAGCCCGAGGAACAAAACCAGAGCCCGAGGAACAAATCCAGAACCCGAGGAACAAAACCAGAGCCAGAGGAAAAATAAGAGGGCCCGAGGAACAAAACCAGAGCCCGTGGAACAAATCAAGAGCCCGAGAACTAAACCAGAGCCCAAAGAACAAAACCAGAGCCCGTGCAATTAAACCAGACCCCGAGGAAGAAATCGAGAGCCCAAGGAATAAAACCAGTGCTGGAGAAGCAAAACCAGACCTCAAGGAACAAAACCAGAGCCTGAGGAACAAAACCAGAGCCCGAGGAACAAAACAAAGAGCCTGCGGAACAAAACCAGAGCCCAAGGAACAAAACCAGAGCCCGAGGAAGAAAAGGAGGGCTGGAGGAACAAAACTAGAGCACATGGAACCAAACCAGAGCCCGAGGAACAAAACCAGAGTCCGAGGAACAAAACCAGAGCCTGAGGAAGAAAACCAGAGCCCGAGGAACAAAACCAGCCATCGAGGAACAAAACCAGAGACCGAGAAAGAAAATGAGAGCCAGGGGAAGACAACCAGAGCTAGACGAGCAAAACCAAAGCTCGAGGAACAAAACCAGAGCCCGAGGAACGAAACCAGAGCCGACAGAACAAAACCAGATGCCGAAGAACAAAAGGAGGGCCCGAGGAACAAAACCAGAGCCCCTGAAACTAAACGGGAGCCCGAGGAACAAAACGAGAGCCCGAGGAACAAAACCAGAGCAAATGGAACTAAACCAGAGCCCGAGGAACAAAACCAGAGCCCGAGGAACAAAACCAGAGCCCGAGGAACAAATCCAGAACCCGAGGAACAAAACCAGAGCCAGAGGAAAAATAAGAGGGCCCGAGGAACAAAACCAGAGCCCGTGGAACAAATCAAGAGCCCGAGAACTAAACCAGAGCCCAAAGAACAAAAGCAGAGCCCGTGCAATTAAACCAGACCCCGAGGAAGAAATCGAGAGCCCAAGGAATAAAACCAGTGCTGGAGAAGCAAAACCAGACCTCAAGGAACAAAACCAGAGCCTGAGGAACAAAACCAGAGCCCGAGGAACAAAACAAAGAGCCTGCGGAACAAAACCAGAGCCCAAGGAACAAAAGCAGAGCCCGAGGAAGAAAAGGAGGGCTGGAGGAACAAAACTAGAGCACATGGAACCAAACCAGAGCCCGAGTTAAAAAAGCAGAGCTGGAGGAGCAAAACTAGGGACCAAGGAACAAAATGAGAGTCCGAGGAATAAAACCAGAGCCCGAGGAAACAAACCAGAGCCTGAGGCACAAAACCAGAGACTGAGGAACAAAACCAGATCTGGAGGAGCAAAACCACGGCCCGAGGAACAAATCCAGAGCCCGAGGAAGAAAACCAGAGTCCGAGGAACAAAACCAGAGCCTGAGGAAGAAAACCAGAGCCCGAGGAACAAAACCAGCCATCGAGGAACAAAACCAGAGCCTGAGAAAGAAAATGAGAGCCAGGGGAAGACAACCAGAGCTAGACGAGCAAAACCAAAGCTCGAGGAACAAAACCAGAGCCCGAGGAACGAAACCAGAGCCGACAGAACAAAACCAGATGCCGAAGAACAAAAGGAGGGCCCGAGGAACAAAACCAGAGCCCCTGAAACTAAACGGGAGCCCGAGGAACAAAATGAGAGCCCGAGGAACAAAACCAGAGCAAATGGAACTAAACCAGAGCCCGAGGAACAAAACCAGAGCCCGAGGAACAAAACCAGAGCCCGAGGAACAAATCCAGAACCCGAGGAACAAAACCAGAGCCCGAGGAACAAAACCAGAGCCCGAGGAACAAAACCAGAGCCCGTGGAACAAATCAAGAGCCCGAGAACTAAACCAGAGCCCAAAGAACAAAACCAGAGCCCGTGCAATTAAACCAGACCCCGAGGAAGAAATCGAGAGCCCAAGGAATAAAACCAGTGCTGGAGAAGCAAAACCAGACCTCAAGGAACAAAACCAGAGCCTGAGGAACAAAACCAGAGCCTGAGGAACAAAACAATGAGCCTGCGGAACAAAACCAGAGCCCAAGGAACAAAAGCAGAGCCCGAGGAAGAAAAGGAGGGCTGGAGGAACAAAACTAGAGCACATGGAACCAAACCAGAGCCCGAGGAACAAAACCAGAGTCCGAGGAACAAAACCAGAGCCTGAGGAAGAAAACCAGAGCCCGAGGAACAAAACCAGCCATCGAGGAACAAAACCAGAGCCTGAGAAAGAAAATGAGAGCCAGGGGAAGACAACCAGAGCTAGACGAGCAAAACCAAAGCTCGAGGAACAAAACCAGAGCCCGAGGAACGAAACCAGAGCCGACAGAACAAAACCAGATGCCGAAGAACAAAAGGAGGGCCCGAGGAACAAAACCAGAGCCCCTGAAACTAAACGGGAGCCCGAGGAACAAAACGAGAGCCCGAGGAACAAAACCAGAGCAAATGGAACTAAACCAGAGCCCGAGGAACAAAACCAGAGCCCGAGGAACAAAACCAGAGCCCGAGGAACAAATCCAGAACCCGAGGAACAAAACCAGAGCCAGAGGAAAAATAAGAGGGCCCGAGGAACAAAACCAGAGCCCGTGGAACAAATCAAGAGCCCGAGAACTAAACCAGAGCCCAAAGAACAAAACCAGAGCCCGTGCAATTAAACCAGACCCCGAGGAAGAAATCGAGAGCCCAAGGAATAAAACCAGTGCTGGAGAAGCAAAACCAGACCTCAAGGAACAAAACCAGAGCCTGAGGAACAAAACCAGAGCCCGAGGAACAAAACAAAGAGCCTGCGGAACAAAACCAGAGCCCAAGGAACAAAAGCAGAGCCCGAGGAAGAAAAGGAGGGCTGGAGGAACAAAACTAGAGCACATGGAACCAAACCAGAGCCCGAGGAAAAAAAGCAGAGCTGGAGGAGCAAAACTAGGGACCAAGGAACAAAATGAGAGTCCGAGGAATAAAACCAGAGCCCGAGGAAACAAACCAGAGCCTGAGGCACAAAACCAGAGACTGAGGAACAAAACCAGATCTGGAGGAGCAAAACCACGGCCCGAGGAACAAATCCAGAGCCCGAGGAAGAAAACCAGAGTCCGAGGAACAAAACCAGAGCCTGAGGAAGAAAACCAGAGCCCGAGGAACAAAACCAGCCATCGAGGAACAAAACCAGAGCCTGAGAAAGAAAATGAGAGCCAGGGGAAGACAACCAGAGCTAGACGAGCAAAACCAAAGCTCGAGGAACAAAACCAGAGCCCGAGGAACGAAACCAGAGCTGACAGAACAAAACCAGATGCCGAAGAACAAAAGGAGGGCCCGAGGAACAAAACCAGAGCCCCTGAAACTAAACGGGAGCCCGAGGAACAAAACGAGAGCCCGAGGAACAAAACCAGAGCAAATGGAACTAAACCAGAGCCCGAGGAACAAAACCAGAGCCCGAGGAACAAAACCAGAGCCCGAGGAACAAATCCAGAACCCGAGGAACAAAACCAGAGCCCGAGGAACAAAACCAGAGCCCGAGGAACAAAACCAGAGCCCGAGGAACAAAACCAGAGCCCGTGGAACAAATCAAGAGCCCGAGAACTAAACCAGAGCCCAAAGAACAAAACCAGAGCCCGTGCAATTAAACCAGACCCCGAGGAAGAAATCGAGAGCCCAAGGAATAAAACCAGTGCTGGAGAAGCAAAACCAGACCTCAAGGAACAAAACCAGAGCCTGAGGAACAAAACCAGAGCCCGAGGAACAAAAGCAGAGCCCGAGGAAGAAAAGGAGGGCTGGAGGAACAAAACTAGAGCACATGGAACCAAACCAGAGCCCGAGGAACAAAACCAGAGCTGGAGGAGCAAAACTAGGGACCAAGGAACAAAATGAGAGCCCGAGGAAGAAAACCAGAGTCCGAGGAATAAAACCAGAGCCCGAGGAAACAAACCAGAGCCTGAGGAACAAAACCAGAGACTGAGGAACAAAACCAGATCTTGAGAAGCAAAACCACGGCCCGAGGAACAAAACCAGAGCCCGAGGAAGAAAACCAGAGTCCGAGGAACAAAACCAGAGCCTGAGGAAGAAAACCAGAGCCCGAGGAACAAAACCAGCCATCGAGGAACAAAACCAGAGCCTGAGAAAGAAAATGAGAGCCAGGGGAAGACAACCAGAGCTAGACGAGCAAAACCAAAGCTCGAGGAACAAAACCAGAGCCCGAGGAACGAAACCAGAGCCGACAGAACAAAACCAGATGCCGAAGAACAAAAGGAGGGCCCGAGGAACAAAACCAGAGCCCCTGAAACTAAACGGGAGCCCGAGGAACAAAACGAGAGCCCGAGGAACAAAACCAGAGCAAATGGAACTAAACCAGAGCCCGAGGAACAAAACCAGAGCCCGAGGAACAAAACCAGAGCCCGAGGAACAAATCCAGAACCCGAGGAACAAAACCAGAGCCAGAGGAAAAATAAGAGGGCCCGAGGAACAAAACCAGAGCCCGTGGAACAAATCAAGAGCCCGAGAACTAAACCAGAGCCCAAAGAACAAAACCAGAGCCCGTGCAATTAAACCAGACCCCGAGGAAGAAATCGAGAGCCCAAGGAATAAAACCAGTGCTGGAGAAGCAAAACCAGACCTCAAGGAACAAAACCAGAGCCTGAGGAACAAAACCAGAGCCCGAGGAACAAAACAAAGAGCCTGCGGAACAAAACCAGAGCCCAAGGAACAAAAGCAGAGCCCGAGGAAGAAAAGGAGGGCTGGAGGAACAAAACTAGAGCACATGGAACCAAACCAGAGCCCGAGGAAAAAAAGCAGAGCTGGAGGAGCAAAACTAGGGACCAAGGAACAAAATGAGAGTCCGAGGAATACAACCAGAGCCCGAGGAAACAAACCAGAGCCTGAGGCACAAAACCAGAGACTGAGGAACAAAACCAGATCTGGAGGAGCAAAACCACGGCCCGAGGAACAAATCCAGAGCCCGAGGAAGAAAACCAGAGTCCGAGGAACAAAACCAGAGCCTGAGGAAGAAAACCAGAGCCCGAGGAACAAAACCAGCCATCGAGGAACAAAACCAGAGCCCGAGAAAGAAAATGAGAGCCAGGGGAAGACAACCAGAGCTAGACGAGCAAAACCAAAGCTCGAGGAACAAAACCAGAGCCCGAGGAACGAAACCAGAGCCGACAGAACAAAACCAGATGCCGAAGAACAAAAGGAGGGCCCGAGGAACAAAACCAGAGCCCCTGAAACTAAACGGGAGCCCGAGGAACAAAACGAGAGCCCGAGGAACAAAACCAGAGCAAATGGAACTAAACCAGAGCCCGAGGAACAAAACCAGAGCCCGAGGAACAAAACCAGAGCCCGAGGAACAAATCCAGAACCCGAGGAACAAAACCAGAGCCAGAGGAACAAAACCAGAGCCCGAGGAACAAAACCAGAGCCCGTGGAACAAATCAAGAGCCCGAGAACTAAACCAGAGCCCAAAGAACAAAACCAGAGCCCGTGCAATTAAACCAGACCCCGAGGAAGAAATCGAGAGCCCAAGGAATAAAACCAGTGCTGGAGAAGCAAAACCAGACCTCAAGGAACAAAACCAGAGCCTGAGGAACAAAACCAGAGCCCGAGGAACAAAACAAAGAGCCTGCGGAACAAAACCAGAGCCCAAGGAACAAAAGCAGAGCCCGAGGAAGAAAAGGAGGGCTGGAGGAACAAAACTAGAGCACATGGAACCAAACCAGAGCCCGAGGAACAAAACCAGAGTCCGAGGAACAAAACCAGAGCCTGAGGAAGAAAACCAGAGCCTGAGGAACAAAACCAGCCATCGAGGAACAAAACCAGAGACCGAGAAAGAAAATGAGAGCCAGGGGAAGACAACCAGAGCTAGACGAGCAAAACCAAAGCTCGAGGAACAAAACCAGAGCCCGAGGAACGAAACCAGAGCCGACAGAACAAAACCAGATGCCGAAGAACAAAAGGAGGGCCCGAGGAACAAAACCAGAGCCCCTGAAACTAAACGGGAGCCCGAGGAACAAAACGAGAGCCCGAGGAACAAAACCAGAGCAAATGGAACTAAACCAGAGCCCGAGGAACAAAACCAGAGCCCGAGGAACAAAACCAGAGCCCGAGGAACAAATCCAGAACCCGAGGAACAAAACCAGAGCCAGAGGAAAAATAAGAGGGCCCGAGGAACAAAACCAGAGCCCGTGGAACAAATCAAGAGCCCGAGAACTAAACCAGAGCCCAAAGAACAAAACCAGAGCCCGTGCAATTAAACCAGACCCCGAGGAAGAAATCGAGAGCCCAAGGAATAAAACCAGTGCTGGAGAAGCAAAACCAGACCTCAAGGAACAAAACCAGAGCCTGAGGAACAAAACCAGAGCCCGAGGAACAAAACAAAGAGCCTGCGGAACAAAACCAGAGCCCAAGGAACAAAAGCAGAGCCCGAGGAAGAAAAGGAGGGCTGGAGGAACAAAACTAGAGCACATGGAACCAAACCAGAGCCCGAGGAAAAAAAGCAGAGCTGGAGGAGCAAAACTAGGGACCAAGGAACAAAATGAGAGTCCGAGGAATAAAACCAGAGCCCGAGGAAACAAACCAGAGCCTGAGGCACAAAACCAGAGACTGAGGAACAAAACCAGATCTGGAGGAGCAAAACCACGGCCCGAGGAACAAATCCAGAGCCCGAGGAAGAAAACCAGAGTCCGAGGAACAAAACCAGAGCCTGAGGAAGAAAACCAGAGCCCGAGGAACAAAACCAGCCATCGAGGAACAAAACCAGAGCCCGAGAAAGAAAATGAGAGCCAGGGGAAGACAACCAGAGCTAGACGAGCAAAACCAAAGCTCGAGGAACAAAACCAGAGCCCGAGGAACGAAACCAGAGCCGACAGAACAAAACCAGATGCCGAAGAACAAAAGGAGGGCCCGAGGAACAAAACCAGAGCCCCTGAAAGTAAACGGGAGCCCAAGGAACAAAATGAGAGCCCGAGGAACAAAACCAGAGCAAATGGAACTAAACCAGAGCCCGAGGAACAAAACCAGAGCCCGAGGAACAAAACCAGAGCCCGAGGAACAAATCCAGAACCCGAGGAACAAAACCAGAGCCCGAGGAACAAAACCAGAGCCCGAGGAACAAAACCAGAGCCCGTGGAACAAATCAAGAGCCCGAGAACTAAACCAGAGCCCAAAGAACAAAACCAGAGCCCGTGCAATTAAACCAGACCCCGAGGAAGAAATCGAGAGCCCAAGGAATAAAACCAGTGCTGGAGAAGCAAAACCAGACCTCAAGGAACAAAACCAGAGCCTGAGGAACAAAACCAGAGCCCGAGGAACAAAACAATGAGCCTGCGGAACAAAACCAGAGCCCAAGGAACAAAACCAGAGCCCGAGGAAGAAAAGGAGGGCTGGAGGAACAAAACTAGAGCACATGGAACCAAACCAGAGCCCGAGGAACAAAACCAGAGTCCGAGGAACAAAACCAGAGCCTGAGGAAGAAAACCAGAGCCCGAGGAACAAAACCAGCCATCGAGGAACAAAACCAGAGCCTGAGAAAGAAAATGAGAGCCAGGGGAAGACAACCAGAGCTAGACGAGCAAAACCAAAGCTCGAGGAACAAAACCAGAGCCCGAGGAACGAAACCAGAGCCGACAGAACAAAACCAGATGCCGAAGAACAAAAGGAGGGCCCGAGGAACAAAACCAGAGCCCCTGAAACTAAACGGGAGCCCGAGGAACAAAACGAGAGCCCGAGGAACAAAACCAGAGCAAATGGAACTAAACCAGAGCCCGAGGAACAAAACCAGAGCCCGAGGAACAAAACCAGAGCCCGAGGAACAAATCCAGAACCCGAGGAACAAAACCAGAGCCAGAGGAAAAATAAGAGGGCCCGAGGAACAAAACCAGAGCCCGTGGAACAAATCAAGAGCCCGAGAACTAAACCAGAGCCCAAAGAACAAAACCAGAGCCCGTGCAATTAAACCAGACCCCGAAGAAGAAATCGAGAGCCCAAGGAATAAAACCAGTGCTCGAGAAGCAAAACCAGACCTCAAGGAACAAAACCAGAGCCTGAGGAACAAAACCAGAGCCCGAGGAACAAAACAAAGAGCCTGCGGAACAAAACCAGAGCCCAAGGAACAAAAGCAGAGCCCGAGGAAGAAAAGGAGGGCTGGAGGAACAAAACTAGAGCACATGGAACCAAACCAGAGCCCGAGGAACAAAACCAGAGCTGGAGGACCAAAACTAGGGACCAAGGAACAAAATGAGAGCCCGAGGAAGAAAACCAGAGTCCGAGGAATAAAACCAGAGCCCGCGGAAACAAACCAGAGCCTGAGGAACAAAACCAGAGACTGAGGAACAAAACCAGATCTTGAGAAGCAAAACCACGGCCCGAGGAACAAAACCAGAGCCCGAGGAAGAAAACCAGAGTCCGAGGAACAAAACCAGAGCCTGAGGAAGAAAACCAGAGCCCGAGGAACAAAACCAGCCATCGAGGAACAAAACCAGAGCCTGAGAAAGAAAATGAGAGCCAGGGGAAGACAACCAGAGCTAGACGAGCAAAACCAAAGCTCGAGGAACAAAACCAGAGCCCGAGGAACGAAACCAGAGCCGACAGAACAAAACCAGATGCCGAAGAACAAAAGGAGGGCCCGAGGAACAAAACCAGAGCCCCTGAAACTAAACGAGAGCCCGAGGAACAAAATGAGAGCCCGAGGAACAAAACCAGAGCAAATGGAACTAAACCAGAGCCCGAGGAACAAAACCAGAGCCCGAGGAACAAAACCAGAGCCCGAGGAACAAATCCAGAACCCGAGGAACAAAACCAGAGCCAGAGGAAAAATAAGAGGGCCCGAGGAACAAAACCAGAGCCCGTGGAACAAATCAAGAGCCCGAGAACTAAACCAGAGCCCAAAGAACAAAACCAGAGCCCGTGCAATTAAACCAGACCCCGAGGAAGAAATCGAGAGCCCAAGGAATAAAACCAGTGCTGGAGAAGCAAAACCAGACCTCAAGGAACAAAACCAGAGCCTGAGGAACAAAACCAGAGCCCGAGGAACAAAACAAAGAGCCTGCGGAACAAAACCAGAGCCCAAGGAACAAAACCAGAGCCCGAGGAAGAAAAGGAGGGCTGGAGGAACAAAACTAGAGCACATGGAACCAAACCAGAGCCCGAGGAACAAAACCAGAGGCCGAGGAAGAAATCCAGAGCCCGAGGAACAAAACCAGCCATCGAGGAACAAAACCAGCCATCGAGGAACAAAACCAGAGCCTGAGAAAGAAAATGAGAGCCAGGGGAAGACAACCAGAGCTAGACGAGCAAAACCAAAGCTCGAGGAACAAAACCAGAGCCCGAGGAACGAAACCAGAGCCGACAGAACAAAACCAGATGCCGAAGAACAAAAGGAGGGCCCGAGGAACAAAACCAGAGCCCCTGAAACTAAACGAGAGCCCGAGGAACAAAATGAGAGCCCGAGGAACAAAACCAGAGCAAATGGAACTAAACCAGAGCCCGAGGAACAAAACCAGAGCCCGAGGAACAAAACCAGAGACCGAGGAACAAAGCCAGAGCTAAGGAACAAAAGGAGGGCCCGAGGAGCAAAACCAGAGCTAGAAGAACAAAACCAGGGCCCGAGGAACAAAACCAGAGCCCGTGGAAATACACCAGAAAACCGGAGGAACAAAACCAGAGCCCGAGAAAGAAATCCAGAGCCCGAGGAACAAAACCAGCCATCGAGGAACAAAACCAGAGCCTGAGAAAGAAAATGAGAGCCAGGGGAAGACAACCAGAGCTAGACGAGCAAAACCAAAGCTCGAGGAACAAAACCAGAGCCCGAGGAACGAAACCAGAGCCGACAGAACAAAACCAGATGCCGAAGAACAAAAGGAGGGCCTGAGGAACAAAACCAGAGCCCCTGAAACTAAACGAGAGCCCGAGGAACAAAACGAGAGCCCGAGGAACAAAACCAGAGCAAATGGAACTAAACCAGAGCCCGAGGAACAAAACCAGAGCCCGAGGAACAAAACCAGATCCCGAGGAACAAATCCAGAGCCCGTGGAACAAATCAAGAGCCCGAGAACAAAGCCAGAGCCCAAAGAACAAAACCAGAGCCCGTGCAATTAAACCAGACCCCGAGGAAGAAATCGAGAGCCCAAGGAATAAAACCAGTGCTGGAGAAGCAAAACCAGACCTCAAGGAACAAAACCAGAGCCTGAGGAACAAAACCAGAGCCCGAGGAACAAAACAAAGAGCCTGCGGAACAAAACCAGAGCCCGAGGAACAAAAGCAGAGCCCGAGGAAGAAAAGGAGGGCTGGAGGAACAAAACTAGAGCACATGGAACCAAACCAGAGCCCGAGGAACAAAACCAAGCTGGAGGAGCAAAAGTAGGGACCAAGGAACAAAATGAGAGCCCGAGGAAGAAAACCAGAGTCCGAGGAATAAAACCAGAGCCCGAGGAAACAAACCAGAGCCTGAAGAACAAAACCAGAGACTGAGGAACAAAACCAGATCTTGAGAAGCAAAACCACGGCCCGAGGAACAAAACCAGAGCCCGAGGAAGAAAACAAGAGTCCGAGGAACAAAACCAGAGCCTGAGGAAGAAAACCAGAGCCCGAGGAACAAAACCAGCCATCGAGGAACAAAACCAGAGCCTGAGAAAGAAAATGAGAGCCAGGGGAATACAACCAGAGCTAGACGAGCAAAACCAAAGCTCGAGGAACAAAACCAGAGCCCGAGGAACGAAACCAGAGCCGACAGAACAAAACCAGATGCCGAAGAACAAAAGGAGGGCCCGAGGAACAAAACCAGAGCCCCTGAAACTAAACGGGAGCCCGAGGAACAAAACGAGAGCCCGAGGAACAAAACCAGAGCAAATGGAACTAAACCAGAGCCCGAGGAACAAAACCAGAGCCCGAGGAACAAAACCAGAGCCCGAGGAACAAATCCAGAACCCGAGGAACAAAACCAGAGCCAGAGGAAAAATAAGAGGGCCGAGGAACAAAACCAGAGCCCGTGGAACAAATCAAGAGCCCGAGAACTAAACCAGAGCCCAAAGAACAAAAGCAGAGCCCGTGCAATTAAACCAGACCCCGAGGAAGAAATCGAGAGCCCAAGGAATAAAACCAGTGCTGGAGAAGCAAAACCAGACCTCAAGGAACAAAACCAGAGCCTGAGGAACAAAACCAAAGCCCGAGGAACAAAACAAAGAGCCTGCGGAACAAAACCAGAGCCCAAGGAACAAAACCAGAGCCCGAGGAAGAAAAGGAGGGCTGGAGGAACAAAACTAGAGCACATGGAACCAAACCAGAGCCCGAGGAAAAAAAGCAGAGCTGGAGGAGCAAAACTAGGGACCAAGGAACAAAATGAGAGTCCGAGGAATAAAACCAGAGCCCGAGGAAACAAACCAGAGCCTGAGGCACAAAACCAGAGACTGAGGAACAAAACCAGACCTGGAGGAGCAAAACCACGGCCCGAGGAACAAATCCAGAGCCCGAGGAAGAAAACCAGAGTCCGAGGAACAAAACCAGAGCCTGAGGAAGAAAACCAGAGCCCGAGGAACAAAACCAGCCATCGAGGAACAAAACCAGAGCCCGAGAAAGAAAATGAGAGCCAGGGGAAGACAACCAGAGCTAGACGAGCAAAACCAAAGCTCGAGGAACAAAACCAGAGCCCGAGGAACGAAACCAGAGCCGACAGAACAAAACCAGATGCCGAAGAACAAAAGGAGGGCCCGAGGAACAAAACCAGAGCCCCTGAAAGTAAACGGGAGCCCGAGGAACAAAATGAGAGCCCGAGGAACAAAACCAGAGCAAATGGAACTAAACCAGAGCCCGAGGAACAAAACCAGAGCCCGAGGAACAAAACCAGAGCCCGAGGAACAAATCCAGAACCCGAGGAACAAAACCAGAGCCAGAGGAAAAATAAGAGGGCCCGAGGAACAAAACCAGAGCCCGTGGAACAAATCAAGAGCCCGAGAACTAAACCAGAGCCCAAAGAACAAAACCAGAGCCCGTGCAATTAAACCAGACCCCGAGGAAGAAATCGAGAGCCCAAGGAATAAAACCAGTGCTGGAGAAGCAAAACCAGACCTCAAGGAACAAAACCAGAGCCTGAGGAACAAAACCAGAGCCCGAGGAACAAAACAAAGAGCCTGCGGAACAAAACCAGAGCCCAAGGAACAAAACCAGAGCCCGAGGAAGAAAAGGAGGGCTGGAGGAACAAAACTAGAGCACATGGAACCAAACCAGAGCCCGAGGAAAAAAAGCAGAGCTGGAGGAGCAAAACTAGGGACCAAGGAACAAAATGAGAGTCCGAGGAATACAACCAGAGCCCGAGGAAACAAACCAGAGCCTGAGGCACAAAACCAGAGACTGAGGAACAAAACCAGATCTGGAGGAGCAAAACCACGGCCCGAGGAACAAATCCAGAGCCCGAGGAAGAAAACCAGAGTCCGAGGAACAAAACCAGAGCCTGAGGAAGAAAACCAGAGCCCGAGGAACAAAACCAGCCATCGAGGAACAAAACCAGAGCCTGAGAAAGAAAATGAGAGCCAGGGGAAGACAACCAGAGCTAGACGAGCAAAACCAAAGCTCGAGGAACAAAACCAGAGCCCGAGGAACGAAACCAGAGCCGACAGAACAAAACCAGATGCCGAAGAACAAAAGGAGGGCCCGAGGAACAAAACCAGAGCCCCTGAAAGTAAACGGGAGCCCGAGGAACAAAATGAGAGCCCGAGGAACAAAACCAGAGCAAATGGAACTAAACCAGAGCCCGAGGAACAAAACCAGAGCCCGAGGAACAAAACCAGAGCCCGAGGAACAAATCCAGAACCCGAGGAACAAAACCAGAGCCAGAGGAAAAATAAGAGGGCCCGAGGAACAAAACCAGAGCCCGTGGAACAAATCAAGAGCCCGAGAACTAAACCAGAGCCCAAAGAACAGAACCAGAGCCCGTGCAATTAAACCAGACCCCGAGGAAGAAATCGAGAGCCCAAGGAATAAAACCAGTGCTGGAGAAGCAAAACCAGACCTCAAGGAACAAAACCAGAGCCTGAGGAAAAAAACCAGAGCCCGAGGAACAAAACAAAGAGCCTGCGGAACAAAACCAGAGCCCAAGGAACAAAAGCAGAGCCCGAGGAAGAAAAGGAGGGCTGGAGGAACAAAACCAGAGCCCAAGGAACAAAACCAGAGCCCGAGGAAGAAAAGGAGGGCTGGAGGAACAAAACTAGAGCACATGGAACCAAACCAGAGCCCGAGGAAAAAAAGCAGAGCTGGAGGAGCAAAACTAGGGACCAAGGAACAAAATGAGAGTCCGAGGAATAAAACCAGAGCCCGAGAAAACAAACCAGAGCCTGAGGCACAAAACCAGAGACTGAGGAACAAAACCAGATCTGGAGGAGCAAAACCACGGCCCGAGGAACAAATCCAGAGCCCGAGGAAGAAAACCAGAGTCCGAGGAACAAAACCAGAGCCTGAGGAAGAAAACCAGAGCCCGAGGAACAAAACCAGCCATCGAGGAACAAAACCAGAGCCTGAGAAAGAAAATGAGAGCCAGGGGAAGACAACCAGAGCTAGACGAGCAAAACCAAAGCTCGAGGAACAAAACCAGAGCCCGAGGAACGAAACCAGAGCCGACAGAACAAAACCAGATGCCGAAGAACAAAAGGAGGGCCCGAGGAACAAAACCAGAGCCCCTGAAACTAAACGGGAGCCCGAGGAACAAAATGAGAGCCCGAGGAACAAAACCAGAGCAAATGGAACTAAACCAGAGCCCGAGGAACAAAACCAGAGCCCGAGGAACAAAACCAGAGCCCGAGGAACAAATCCAGAACCCGAGGAACAAAACCAGAGCCCGAGGAACAAAACCAGAGCCCGAGGAACAAAACCAGAGCCCGTGGAACAAATCAAGAGCCCGAGAACTAAACCAGAGCCCAAAGAACAAAACCAGAGCCCGTGCAATTAAACCAGACCCCGAGGAAGAAATCGAGAGCCCAAGGAATAAAACCAGTGCTGGAGAAGCAAAACCAGACCTCAAGGAACAAAACCAGAGCCTGAGGAAAAAAACCAGAGCCCGAGGAACAAAACAAAGAGCCTGCGGAACAAAACCAGAGCCCAAGGAACAAAAGCAGAGCCCGAGGAAGAAAAGGAGGGCTGGAGGAACAAAACTAGAGCACATGGAACCAAACCAGAGCCCGAGGAAAAAAAGCAGAGCTGGAGGAGCAAAACTAGGGACCAAGGAACAAAATGAGAGTCCGAGGAATAAAACCAGAGCCCGAGGAAACAAACCAGAGCCTGAGGCACAAAACCAGAGACTGAGGAACAAAACCAGACCTGGAGGAGCAAAACCACGGCCCGAGGAACAAATCCAGAGCCCGAGGAAGAAAACCAGAGTCCGAGGAACAAAACCAGAGCCTGAGGAAGAAAACCAGAGCCCGAGGAACAAAACCAGCCATCGAGGAACAAAACCAGAGCCTGAGAAAGAAAATGAGAGCCAGGGGAAGACAACCAGAGCTAGACGAGCAAAACCAAAGCTCGAGGAACAAAACCAGAGCCCGAGGAACGAAACCAGAGCCGACAGAACAAAACCAGATGCCGAAGAACAAAAGGAGGGCCCGAGGAACAAAACCAGAGCCCCTGAAACTAAACGGGAGCCCGAGGAACAAAACGAGAGCCCGAGGAACAAAACCAGAGCAAATGGAACTAAACCAGAGCCCGAGGAACAAAACCAGAGCCCGAGGAACAAAACCAGAGCCCGAGGAACAAATCCAGAACCCGAGGAACAAAACCAGAGCCAGAGGAAAAATAAGAGGGCCCGAGGAACAAAACCAGAGCCCGTGGAACAAATCAAGAGCCCGAGAACTAAACCAGAGCTGGAAGAACAAAACCAGAGCCCGTGCAATTAAACCAGACCCCGAGGAAGAAATCGAGAGCCCAAGGAATAAAACCAGTGCTGGAGAAGCAAAACCAGACCTCAAGGAACAAAACCAGAGCCTGAGGAACAAAACCAGAGCCCGAGGAACAAAACAAAGAGCCTGCGGAACAAAACCAGAGCCCAAGGAACAAAACCAGAGCCCGAGGAAGAAATCCAGAGCCCGAGGAACAAAACCAGCCATCGAGGAACAAAACCAGCCATCGAGGAACAAAACCAGAGCCTGAGAAAGAAAATGAGAGCTGGGGGAAGACAACCAGAGCTAGACGAGCAAAACCAAAGCTCGAGGAACAAAACCAGAGCCCGAGGAACGAAACCAGAGCCGACAGAACAAAACCAGATGCCGAAGAACAAAAGGAGGGCCCGAGGAACAAAACCAGAGCCCCTGAAACTAAACGGGAGCCCGAGGAACAAAACGAGAGCCCGAGGAACAAAACCAGAGCAAATGGAACTAAACCAGAGCCCGAGGAACAAAACCAGAGCCCGAGGAACAAAACCAGAGCCCGAGGAACAAATCCAGAACCCGAGGAACAAAACCAGAGCCAGAGGAAAAATAAGAGGGCCCGAGGAACAAAACCAGAGCCCGTGGAACAAATCAAGAGCCCGAGAACTAAACCAGAGCCCAAAGAACAAAACCAGAGCCCGTGCAATTAAACCAGACCCCGAGGAAGAAATCGAGAGCCCAAGGAATAAAACCAGTGCTGGAGAAGCAAAACCAGACCTCAAGGAACAAAACCAGAGCCTGAGGAAAAAAACCAGAGCCCGAGGAACAAAACAAAGAGCCTGCGGAACAAAACCAGAGCCCAAGGAACAAAAGCAGAGCCCGAGGAAGAAAAGGAGGGCTGGAGGAACAAAACTAGAGCACATGGAACCAAACCAGAGCCCGAGGAAAAAAAGCAGAGCTGGAGGAGCAAAACTAGGGACCAAGGAACAAAATGAGAGTCCGAGGAATAAAACCAGAGCCCGAGGAAACAAACCAGAGCCTGAGGCACAAAACCAGAGACTGAGGAACAAAACCAGACCTGGAGGAGCAAAACCACGGCCCGAGGAACAAATCCAGAGCCCGAGGAAGAAAACCAGAGTCCGAGGAACAAAACCAGAGCCTGAGGAAGAAAACCAGAGCCCGAGGAACAAAACCAGCCATCGAGGAACAAAACCAGAGCCTGAGAAAGAAAATGAGAGCCAGGGGAAGACAACCAGAGCTAGACGAGCAAAACCAAAGCTCGAGGAACAAAACCAGAGCCCGAGGAACGAAACCAGAGCCGACAGAACAAAACCAGATGCCGAAGAACAAAAGGAGGGCCCGAGGAACAAAACCAGAGCCCCTGAAACTAAACGGGAGCCCGAGGAACAAAACGAGAGCCCGAGGAACAAAACCAGAGCAAATGGAACTAAACCAGAGCCCGAGGAACAAAACCAGAGCCCGAGGAACAAAACCAGAGCCCGAGGAACAAATCCAGAACCCGAGGAACAAAACCAGAGCCAGAGGAAAAATAAGAGGGCCCGAGGAACAAAACCAGAGCCCGTGGAACAAATCAAGAGCCCGAGAACTAAACCAGAGCCCAAAGAACAAAACCAGAGCCCGTGCAATTAAACCAGACCCCGAGGAAGAAATCGAGAGCCCAAGGAATAAAACCAGTGCTGGAGAAGCAAAACCAGACCTCAAGGAACAAAACCAGAGCCTGAGGAACAAAACCAGAGCCCGAGGAACAAAACAAAGAGCCTGCGGAACAAAACCAGAGCCCAAGGAACAAAACCAGAGCCCGAGGAAGAAATCCAGAGCCCGAGGAACAAAACCAGCCATCGAGGAACAAAACCAGCCATCGAGGAACAAAACCAGAGCCTGAGAAAGAAAATGAGAGCTGGGGGAAGACAACCAGAGCTAGACGAGCAAAACCAAAGCTCGAGGAACAAAACCAGAGCCCGAGGAACGAAACCAGAGCCGACAGAACAAAACCAGATGCCGAAGAACAAAAGGAGGGCCCGAGGAACAAAACCAGAGCCCCTGAAACTAAACGGGAGCCCGAGGAACAAAACGAGAGCCCGAGGAACAAAACCAGAGCAAATGGAACTAAACCAGAGCCCGAGGAACAAAACCAGAGCCCGAGGAACAAAACCAGAGCCCGAGGAACAAATCCAGAACCCGAGGAACAAAACCAGAGCCAGAGGAAAAATAAGAGGGCCCGAGGAACAAAACCAGAGCCCGTGGAACAAATCAAGAGCCCGAGAACTAAACCAGAGCCCAAAGAACAAAACCAGAGCCCGTGCAATTAAACCAGACCCCGAGGAAGAAATCGAGAGCCCAAGGAATAAAACCAGTGCTGGAGAAGCAAAACCAGACCTCAAGGAACAAAACCAGAGCCCGAGGAACAAAACCAGAGCCCGAGGAACAAATCCAGAACCCGAGGAACAAAACCAGAGCCAGAGGAAAAATAAGAGGGCCCGAGGAACAAAACCAGAGCCCGTGGAACAAATCAAGAGCCCGAGAACTAAACCAGAGCCAAAGAACAAAACCAGAGCCCGTGCAATTAAACCAGACCCCGAGGAAGAAATCGAGAGCCCAAGGAATAAAACCAGTGCTGGAGAAGCAAAACCAGACCTCAAGGAACAAAACCAGAGCCTGAGGAACAAAACCAGAGCCCGAGGAACAAAACAAAGAGCCTGCGGAAAAAAACCAGAGCCCAAGGAACAAAACCAGAGCCCGAGGAAGAAAAGGAGGGCTGGAGGAACAAAACTAGAGCACATGGAACCAAACCAGAGCCCGAGGAACAAAACCAGAGCTGGAGGAGCAAAACTAGGGACCAAGGAACAAAATGAGAGTCCGAGGAATAAAACCAGAGCCCGAGGAAACAAACCAGAGCCTGAGGCACAAAACCAGAGACTGAGGAACAAAACGAGATCTGGAGGAGCAAAACCACGGCCCGAGGAACAAATCCAGAGCCCGAGGAAGAAAACCAGAGTCCGAGGAACAAAACCAGAGCCTGAGGAAGAAAACCAGAGCCCGAGGAACAAAACCAGCCATCGAGGAACAAAACCAGAGACCGAGAAAGAAAATGAGAGCCAGGGGAAGACAACCAGAGCTAGACGAGCAAAACCAAAGCTCGAGGAACAAAACCAGAGCCCGAGGAACGAAACCAGAGCCGACAGAACAAAACCAGATGCCGAAGAACAAAAGGAGGGCCCGAGGAACAAAACCAGAGCCCCTGAAACTAAACGGGAGCCCGAGGAACAAAATGAGAGCCCGAGGAACAAAACCAGAGCAAATGGAACTAAACCAGAGCCCGAGGAACAAAACCAGAGCCCGAGGAACAAAACCAGAGCCCGAGGAACAAATCCAGAACCCGAGGAACAAAACCAGAGCCAGAGGAAAAATAAGAGGGCCCGAGGAACAAAACCAGAGCCCGTGGAACAAATCAAGAGCCCGAGAACTAAACCAGAGCCCAAAGAACAAAACCAGAGCCCGTGCAATTAAACCAGACCCCGAGGAAGAAATCGAGAGCCCAAGGAATAAAACCAGTGCTGGAGAAGCAAAACCAGACCTCAAGGAACAAAACCAGAGCCTGAGGAACAAAACCAGAGCCCGAGGAACAAAACAAAGAGCCTGCGGAACAAAACCAGAGCCCAAGGAACAAAACCAGAGCCCGAGGAAGAAAAGGAGGGCTGGAGGAACAAAACTAGAGCACATGGAACCAAACCAGAGCCCGAGGAAGAAAACCAGAGTCCGAGGAACAAAACCAGAGCCTGAGGAAGAAAACCAGAGCCCGAGGAACAAAACCAGCCATCGAGGAACAAAACCAGAGCCTGAGAAAGAAAATGAGAGCCAGGGGAAGACAACCAGAGCTAGACGAGCAAAACCAAAGCTCGAGGAACAAAACCAGAGCCCGAGGAACGAAACCAGAGCCGACAGAACAAAACCAGATGCCGAAGAACAAAAGGAGAGCCCGAGGAACAAAACCAGAGCCCCTGAAACTAAACGGGAGCCCGAGGAACAAAACGAGAGCCCGAGGAACAAAACCAGAGCAAATGGAACTAAACCAGAGCCCGAGGAACAAAACCAGAGCCCGAGGAACAAAACCAGAGCCCGAGGAACAAATCCAGAACCCGAGGAACAAAACCAGAGCCAGAGGAAAAATAAGAGGGCCCGAGGAACAAAACCAGAGCCCGTGGAACAAATCAAGAGCCCGAGAACTAAACCAGAGCCCAAAGAACAAAACCAGAGCCCGTGCAATTAAACCAGACCCCGAAGAATAAATCGAGAGCCCAAGGAATAAAACCAGTGCTGGAGAAGCAAAACCAGACCTCAAGGAACAAAACCAGAGCCTGAGGAACAAAACCAGAGCCCGAGGAACAAAACAAAGAGCCTGCGGAACAAAACCAGAGCCCAAGGAACAAAACCAGAGCCCGAGGAAGAAAAGGAGGGCTGGAGGAACAAAACTAGAGCACATGGAACCAAACCAGAGCCCGAGGAACAAAACCAGAGCTGGAGGAGCAAAACTAGGGACCAAGGAACAAAATGAGAGTCCGAGGAATAAAACCAGAGCCCGAGGAAACAAACCAGAGCCTGAGGAACAAAACCAGAGACTGAGGAACAAAACCAGACCTGGAGGAGCAAAACCACGGCCCGAGGAACAAATCCAGAGCCCGAGGAAGAAAACCAGAGTCCGAGGAACAAAACCAGAGCCTGAGGAAGAAAACCAGAGCCCGAGGAACAAAACCAGCCATCGAGGAACAAAACCAGAGACCGAGAAAGAAAATGAGAGCCAGGGGAAGACAACCAGAGCTAGACGAGCAAAACCAAAGCTCGAGGAACAAAACCAGAGCCCGAGGAACGAAACCAGAGCCGACAGAACAAAACCAGATGCCGAAGAACAAAAGGAGGGCCCGAGGAACAAAACCAGAGCCCCTGAAACTAAACGGGAGCCCGAGGAACAAAACGAGAGCCCGAGGAACAAAACCAGAGCAAATGGAACTAAACCAGAGCCCGAGGAACAAAACCAGAGCCCGAGGAACAAAACCAGAGCCCGAGGAACAAATCCAGAACCCGAGGAACAAAACCAGAGCCAGAGGAACAAAACCAGAGCCCGAGGAACAAAACCAGAGCCCGTGGAACAAATCAAGAGCCCGAGAACTAAACCAGAGCCCAAAGAACAAAACCAGAGCCCGTGCAATTAAACCAGACCCCGAGGAAGAAATCGAGAGCCCAAGGAATAAAACCAGTGCTGGAGAAGCAAAACCAGACCTCAAGGAACAAAACCAGAGCCTGAGGAACAAAACCAGAGCCCGAGGAACAAAACAAAGAGCCTGCGGAACAAAACCAGAGCCCAAGGAACAAAACCAGAGCCCGAGGAAGAAAAGGAGGGCTGGAGGAACAAAACTAGAGCACATGGAACCAAACCAGAGCCCGAGGAACAAAACCAGAGCTGGAGGAGCAAAACTAGGGACCAAGGAACAAAATGAGAGTCCGAGGAATAAAACCAGAGCCCGAGGAAACAAACCAGAGCCTGAGGCACAAAACCAGAGACTGAGGAACAAAACCAGATCTGGAGGAGCAAAACCACGGCCCGAGGAAAAAAACCAGAGCCCGAGGAAGAAAACCAGAGTCCGAGGAACAAAACCAGAGCCTGAGGAAGAAAACCAGAGCCCGAGGAACAAAACCAGCCATCGAGGAACAAAACCAGAGCCTGAGAAAGAAAATGAGAGCCAGGGGAAGACAACCAGAGCTAGACGAGCAAAACCAAAGCTCGAGGAACAAAACCAGAGCCCGAGGAACGAAACCAGAGCCGACAGAACAAAACCAGATGCCGAAGAACAAAAGGAGGGCTCGAGGAACAAAACCAGAGCCCCTGAAAGTAAACGGGAGCCCGAGGAACAAAATGAGAGCCCGAGGAACAAAACCAGAGCAAATGGAACTAAACCAGAGCCCGAGGAACAAAACCAGAGCCCGAGGAACAAAACCAGAGCCCGAGGAACAAAACCAGAGCCCGAGGAACAAATCCAGAACCCGAGGAACAAAACCAGAGCCCGAGGAACAAAACCAGAGCCCGAGGAACAAAACCAGAGCCCGTGGAACAAATCAAGAGCCCGAGAACTAAACCAGAGCCCAAAGAACAAAACCAGAGCCCGTGCAATTAAACCAGACCCCGAGGAAGAAATCGAGAGCCCAAGGAATAAAACCAGTGCTGGAGAAGCAAAACCAGACCTCAAGGAACAAAACCAGAGCCTGAGGAACAAAACCAGAGCCCGAGGAACAAAACAAAGAGCCTGCGGAACAAAACCAGAGCCCAAGGAACAAAACCAGAGCCCGAGGAAGAAAAGGAGGGCTGGAGGAACAAAACTAGAGCACATGGAACCAAACCAGAGCCCGAGGAACAAAACCAGAGCTGGAGGAGCAAAACTAGGGACCAAGGAACAAAATGAGAGTCCGAGGAATAAAACCAGAGCCCGAGGAAACAAACCAGAGCCTGAGGCACAAAACCAGAGACTGAGGAACAAAACCAGATCTGGAGGAGCAAAACCACGGCCCGAGGAACAAATCCAGAGCCCGAGGAAGAAAACCAGAGTCCGAGGAACAAAACCAGAGCCTGAGGAAGAAAACCAGAGCCCGAGGAACAAAACCAGCCATCGAGGAACAAAACCAGAGCCCGAGAAAGAAAATGAGAGCCAGGGGAAGACAACCAGAGCTAGACGAGCAAAACCAAAGCTCGAGGAACAAAACCAGAGCCCGAGGAACGAAACCAGAGCCGACAGAACAAAACCAGATGCCGAAGAACAAAAGGAGGGCTCGAGGAACAAAACCAGAGCCCCTGAAACTAAACGGGAGCCCGAGGAACAAAATGAGAGCCCGAGGAACAAAACCAGAGCAAATGGAACTAAACCAGAGCCCGAGGAACAAAACCAGAGCCCGAGGAACAAAACCAGAGCCCGAGGAACAACTCCAGAACCCGAGGAACAAAACCAGAGCCAGAGGAAAAATAAGAGGGCCCGAGGAACAAAACCAGAGCCCGTGGAACAAATCAAGAGCCTGAGAACTAAACCAGAGCCCAAAGAACAAAAGCAGAGCCCGTGCAATTAAACCAGACCCCGAGGAAGAAATCGAGAGCCCAAGGAATAAAACCAGTGCTGGAGAAGCAAAACCAGACCTCAAGGAACAAAACCAGAGCCTGAGGAACAAAACCAGAGCCCGAGGAACAAAACAAAGAGCCTGCGGAACAAAACCAGAGCCCAAGGAACAAAAGCAGAGCCCGAGGAAGAAAAGGAGGGCTGGAGGAACAAAACTAGAGCACATGGAACCAAACCAGAGCCCGAGGAACAAAACCAGAGTCCGAGGAACAAAACCAGAGCCTGAGGAAGAAAACCAGAGCCCGAGGAACAAAACCAGCCATCGAGGAACAAAACCAGAGCCTGAGAAAGAAAATGAGAGCCAGGGGAAGACAACCAGAGCTAGACGAGCAAAACCAAAGCTCGAGGAACAAAACCAGAGCCCGAGGAACGAAACCAGAGCCGACAGAACAAAACCAGATGCCGAAGAACAAAAGGAGGGCCCAAGGAACAAAACCAGAGCCCCTGAAACTAAACGGGAGCCCGAGGAACAAAACGAGAGCCCGAGGAACAAAACCAGAGCAAATGGAACTAAACCAGAGCCCGAGGAACAAAACCAGAGCCCGAGGAACAAAACCAGAGCCCGAGGAACAAATCCAGAACCCGAGGAACAAAACCAGAGCCAGAGGAAAAATAAGAGGGCCCGAGGAACAAAACCAGAGCCCGTGGAACAAATCAAGAGCCCGAGAACTAAACCAGAGCTGGAAGAACAAAACCAGAGCCCGTGCAATTAAACCAGACCCCGAGGAAGAAATCGAGAGCCCAAGGAATAAAACCAGTGCTGGAGAAGCAAAACCAGACCTCAAGGAACAAAACCAGAGCCCGAGGAACAAAACAAAGAGCCTGCGGAACAAAACCAGAGCCCAAGGAACAAAAACAGAGCCCGAGGAAGAAAAGGAGGGCTGGAGGAACAAAACTAGAGCACAAGGAACCAAACCAGAGCCCGAGGAAAAAAAGCAGAGCTGGAGGAGCAAAACTAGGGACCAAGGAACAAAATGAGAGTCCGAGGAATAAAACCAGAGCCCGAGGAAACAAACCAGAGCCTGAGGCACAAAACCAGAGACTGAGGAACAAAACCAGATCTGGAGGAGCAAAACCACGGCCCGAGGAACAAATCCAGAGCCCGAGGAAGAAAACCAGAGTCCGAGGAAGAAAACCAGAGCCTGAGGAAGAAAACCAGAGCCCGAGGAACAAAACCAGCCATCGAGGAACAAAACCAGAGCCTGAGAAAGAAAATGAGAGCCAGGGGAAGACAACCAGAGCTAGATGAGCAAAACCAAAGCTCGAGGAACAAAACCAGAGCCCGAGGAACGAAACCAGAGCCGACAGAACAAAACCAGATGCCGAAGAACAAAAGGAGGGCCCGAGGAACAAAACCAGAGCCCCTGAAACTAAACGGGAGCCCGAGGAACAAAATGAGAGCCCGAGGAACAAAACCAGAGCAAATGGAACTAAACCAGAGCCCGAGGAACAAAACCAGAGCCCGAGGAACAAAACCAGAGCCCGAGGAACAAATCCAGAACCCGAGGAACAAAACCAGAGCCCGAGGAACAAAACCAGAGCCCGAGGAACAAAACCAGAGCCCGTGGAACAAATCAAGAGCCCGAGAACTAAACCAGAGCCCAAAGAACAAAACCAGAGCCCGTGCAATTAAACCAGACCCCGAGGAAGAAATCGAGAGCCCAAGGAATAAAACCAGTGCTGGAGAAGCAAAACCAGACCTCAAGGAACAAAACCAGAGCCTGAGGAACAAAACCAGAGCCCGAGGAACAAAACAAAGAGCCTGCGGAACAAAACCAGAGCCCAAGGAACAAAAGCAGAGCCCGAGGAAGAAAAGGAGGGCTGGAGGAACAAAACTAGAGCACATGGAACCAAATCAGAGCCCGAGGAACAAAACCAGAGTCCGAGGAACAAAACCAGAGCCTGAGGAAGAAAACCAGAGCCCGAGGAACAAAACCAGCCATCGAGGAACAAAACCAGAGCCTGAGAAAGAAAATGAGAGCCAGGGGAAGACAACCAGAGCTAGACGAGCAAAACCAAAGCTCGAGGAACAAAACCAGAGCCCGAGGAACGAAACCAGAGCCGACAGAACAAAACCAGATGCCGAAGAACAAAAGGAGGGCCCGAGGAACAAAACCAGAGCCCCTGAAACTAAACGGGAGCCCGAGGAACAAAACGAGAGCCCGAGGAACAAAACCAGAGCAAATGGAACTAAACCAGAGCCCGAGGAACAAAACCAGAGCCCGAGGAACAAAACCAGAGCCCGAGGAACAAATCCAGAACCCGAGGAACAAAACCAGAGCCAGAGGAAAAATAAGAGGGCCCGAGGAACAAAACCAGAGCCCGTGGAACAAATCAAGAGCCCGAGAACTAAACCAGAGCTGGAAGAACAAAACCAGAGCCCGTGCAATTAAACCAGACCCCGAGGAAGAAATCGAGAGCCCAAGGAATAAAACCAGTGCTGGAGAAGCAAAACCAGACCTCAAGGAACAAAACCAGAGCCTGAGGAACAAAACCAGAGCCCGAGGAACAAAACAAAGAGCCTGCGGAACAAAACCAGAGCCCGAGGAAGAAAAGGAGGGCTGGAGGAACAAAACTAGAGCACATGGAACCAAACCAGAGCCCGAGGAACAAAAGCAGAGCTGGAGGAGCAAAACTAGGGACCAAGGAACAAAATGAGAGCCCGAGGAAGAAAACCAGAGTCCGAGGAATAAAACCAGAGCCCGAGGAAACAAACCAGAGCCTGAGGAACAAAACCAGAGCCTGAGGAACAAAACCAGATCTTGAGAAGCAAAACCACGGCCCGAGGAACAAAACCAGAGCCCGAGGAAGAAAACCAGAGTCCGAGGAACAAAACCAGAGCCTGAGGAAGAAAACCAGAGCCCGAGGAACAAAACCAGCCATCGAGGAACAAAACCAGAGCCTGAGAAAGAAAATGAGAGCCAGGGGAAGACAACCAGAGCTAGACGAGCAAAACCAAAGCTCGAGGAACAAAACCAGAGCCCGAGGAACGAAACCAGAGCCGACAGAACAAAACCAGATGCCGAAGAACAAAAGGAGGGCCCGAGGAACAAAACCAGAGCCCCTGAAACTAAACGGGACCCCGAGGAACAAAATGAGAGCCCGAGGAACAAAACCAGAGCAAATGGAACTAAACCAGAGCCCGAGGAACAAAACCAGAGCCCGAGGAACAAAACCAGAGCCCGAGGAACAAATCCAGAACCCGAGGAACAAAACCAGAGCCCGAGGAACAAAACCAGAGCCCGAGGAACAAAACCAGAGCCCGTGGAACAAATCAAGAGCCCGAGAACTAAACCAGAGCCCAAAGAACAAAACCAGAGCCCGTGCAATTAAACCAGACCCCGAGGAAGAAATCGAGAGCCCAAGGAATAAAACCAGTGCTGGAGAAGCAAAACCAGACCTCAAGGAACAAAACCAGAGCCTGAGGAACAAAACCAGAGCCCGAGGAACAAAACAAAGAGCCTGCGGAACAAAACCAGAGCCCAAGGAACAAAAGCAGAGCCCGAGGAAGAAAAGGAGGGCTGGAGGAACAAAACTAGAGCACATGGAACCAAATCAGAGCCCGAGGAACAAAACCAGAGTCCGAGGAACAAAACCAGAGCCTGAGGAAGAAAACCAGAGCCCGAGGAACAAAACCAGCCATCGAGGAACAAAACCAGAGCCTGAGAAAGAAAATGAGAGCCAGGGGAAGACAACCAGAGCTAGACGAGCAAAACCAAAGCTCGAGGAACAAAACCAGAGCCCGAGGAACGAAACCAGAGCCGACAGAACAAAACCAGATGCCGAAGAACAAAAGGAGGGCCCGAGGAACAAAACCAGAGCCCCTGAAACTAAACGGGAGCCCGAGGAACAAAACGAGAGCCCGAGGAACAAAACCAGAGCAAATGGAACTAAACCAGAGCCCGAGGAACAAAACCAGAGCCCGAGGAACAAAACCAGAGCCCGAGGAACAAATCCAGAACCCGAGGAACAAAACCAGAGCCAGAGGAAAAATAAGAGGGCCCGAGGAACAAAACCAGAGCCCGTGGAACAAATCAAGAGCCCGAGAACTAAACCAGAGCTGGAAGAACAAAACCAGAGCCCGTGCAATTAAACCAGACCCCGAGGAAGAAATCGAGAGCCCAAGGAATAAAACCAGTGCTGGAGAAGCAAAACCAGACCTCAAGGAACAAAACCAGAGCCTGAGGAACAAAACCAGAGCCCGAGGAACAAAACAAAGAGCCTGCGGAACAAAACCAGAGCCCAAGGAACAAAACCAGAGCCCGAGGAAGAAAAGGAGGGCTGGAGGAACAAAACTAGAGCACATGGAACCAAACCAGAGCCCGAGGAACAAAAGCAGAGCTGGAGGAGCAAAACTAGGGACCAAGGAACAAAATGAGAGCCCGAGGAAGAAAACCAGAGTCCGAGGAATAAAACCAGAGCCCGAGGAAACAAACCAGAGCCTGAGGAACAAAACCAGAGACTGAGGAACAAAACCAGATCTTGAGAAGCAAAACCACGGCCCGAGGAACAAAACCAGAGCCCGAGGAAGAAAACCAGAGTCCGAGGAACAAAACCAGAGCCTGAGGAAGAAAACCAGAGCCCGAGGAACAAAACCAGCCATCGAGGAACAAAACCAGAGCCTGAGAAAGAAAATGAGAGCCAGGGGAAGACAACCAGAGCTAGACGAGCAAAACCAAAGCTCGAGGAACAAAACCAGAGCCCGAGGAACGAAACCAGAGCCGACAGAACAAAACCAGATGCCGAAGAACAAAAGGAGGGCCCGAGGAACAAAACCAGAGCCCCTGAAACTAAACGAGAGCCCGAGGAACAAAATGAGAGCCCGAGGAACAAAACCAGAGCAAATGGAACTAAACCAGAGCCCGAGGAACAAAACCAGAGCCCGAGGAACAAAACCAGAGACCGAGGAACAAATCCAGAACCCGAGGAACAAAACCAGAGCCAGAGGAAAAATAAGAGGGCCCGAGGAACAAAACCAGAGCCCGTGGAACAAATCAAGAGCCCGAGAACTAAACCAGAGCCCAAAGAACAAAACCAGAGCCCGTGCAATTAAACCAGACCCCGAGGAAGAAATCGAGAGCCCAAGGAATAAAACCAGTGCTGGAGAAGCAAAACCAGACCTCAAGGAACAAAACCAGAGCCTGAGGAACAAAACCAGAGCCCGAGGAACAAAACAAAGAGCCTGCGGAACAAAACCAGAGCCCAAGGAACAAAACCAGAGCCCGAGGAAGAAAAGGAGGGCTGGAGGAACAAAACTAGAGCACATGGAACCAAACCAGAGCCCGAGGAAGAAAACCAGAGCCCGAGGAAGAAATCCAGAGCCCGAGGAACAAAACCAGCCATCGAGGAACAAAACCAGCCATTGTGGAACAAAACCAGAGCCTGAGAAAGAAAATGAGAGCCAGGGGAAGACAACCAGAGCTAGACGAGCAAAACCAAAGCTCGAGGAACAAAACCAGAGCCCGAGGAACGAAACCAGAGCCGACAGAACAAAACCAGATGCCGAAGAACAAAAGGAGGGCCCGAGGAACAAAACCAGAGCCCCTGAAACTAAACGGGAGCCCGAGGAACAAAACGAGAGCCCGAGGAACAAAACCAGAGCAAATGGAACTAAACCAGAGCCCGAGGAACAAAACCAGAGCCCGAGGAACAAAACCAGAGCCCGAGGAACAAATCCAGAACCCGAGGAACAAAACCAGAGCCAGAGGAAAAATAAGAGGGCCCGAGGAACAAAACCAGAGCCCGTGGAACAAATCAAGAGCCCGAGAACTAAACCAGAGCTGGAAGAACAAAACCAGAGCCCGTGCAATTAAACCAGACCCCGAGGAAGAAATCGAGAGCCCAAGGAATAAAACCAGTGCTGGAGAAGCAAAACCAGACCTCAAGGAACAAAACCAGAGCCTGAGGAACAAAACCAGAGCCCGAGGAACAAAACAAAGAGCCCAAGGAACAAAACCAGAGCCCAAGGAACAAAACCAGAGCCCGAGGAAGAAAAGGAGGGCTGGAGGAACAAAACTAGAGCACATGGAACCAAACCAGAGCCCGAGGAACAAAAGCAGAGCTGGAGGAGCAAAACTAGGGACCAAGGAACAAAATGAGAGCCCGAGGAAGAAAACCAGAGTCCGAGGAATAAAACCAGAGCCCGAGGAAACAAACCAGAGCCTGAGGAACAAAACCAGAGACTGAGGAACAAAACCAGATCTTGAGAAGCAAAACCACGGCCCGAGGAACAAAACCAGAGCCCGAGGAAGAAAACCAGAGTCCGAGGAACAAAACCAGAGCCTGAGGAAGAAAACCAGAGCCCGAGGAACAAAACCAGCCATCGAGGAACAAAACCAGAGCCTGAGAAAGAAAATGAGAGCCAGGGGAAGACAACCAGAGCTAGACGAGCAAAACCAAAGCTCGAGGAACAAAACCAGAGCCCGAGGAACGAAACCAGAGCCGACAGAACAAAACCAGATGCCGAAGAACAAAAGGAGGGCCCGAGGAACAAAACCAGAGCCCCTGAAACTAAACGAGAGCCCGAGGAACAAAATGAGAGCCCGAGGAACAAAACCAGAGCAAATGGAACTAAACCAGAGCCCGAGGAACAAAACCAGAGCCCGAGGAACAAAACCAGAGCCCGAGGAACAAATCCAGAACCCGAGGAACAAAACCAGAGCCAGAGGAAAAATAAGAGGGCCCGAGGAACAAAACCAGAGCCCGTGGAACAAATCAAGAGCCCGAGAACTAAACCAGAGCCCAAAGAACAAAACCAGAGCCCGTGCAATTAAACCAGACCCCGAGGAAGAAATCGAGAGCCCAAGGAATAAAACCAGTGCTGGAGAAGCAAAACCAGACCTCAAGGATCAAAACCAGAGCCTGAGGAACAAAACCAGAGCCCGAGGAACAAAACAAAGAGCCTGCGGAACAAAACCAGAGCCCAAGGAACAAAACCAGAGCCCGAGGAAGAAAAGGAGGGCTGGAGGAACAAAACTAGAGCACATGGAACCAAACCAGAGCCCGAGGAAGAAAACCAGAGCCCGAGGAAGAAATCCAGAGCCCGAGGAACAAAACCAGCCATCGAGGAACAAAACCAGCCATTGTGGAACAAAACCAGAGCCTGAGAAAGAAAATGAGAGCCAGGGGAAGACAACCAGAGCTAGACGAGCAAAACCAAGGCTCGAGGAACAAAACCAGAGCCCGAGGAACGAAACCAGAGCCGACAGAACAAAACCAGATGCCGAAGAACAAAAGGAGGGCCCGAGGAACAAAACCAGAGCCCCTGAAACTAAACGGGAGCCCGAGGAACAAAACGAGAGCTCGAGGAACAAAACCAGAGCAAATGGAACTAAACCAGAGCCCGAGGAACAAAACCAGAGCCCGAGGAACAAAACCAGAGCCCGAGGAACAAATCCAGAACCCGAGGAACAAAACCAGAGCCAGAGGAAAAATAAGAGGGCCCGAGGAACAAAACCAGAGCCCGTGGAACAAATCAAGAGCCCGAGAACTAAACCAGAGCCCAAAGAACAAAAGCAGAGCCCGTGCAATTAAACCAGACCCCGAGGAAGAAATCGAGAGCCCAAGGAATAAAACCAGTGCTGGAGAAGCAAAACCAGACCTCAAGGAACAAAACCAGAGCCTGAGGAACAAAACCAGAGCCCGAGGAACAAAACAAAGAGCCTGAGGAACAAAACCAGAGCCCAAGGAACAAAAGCAGAGCCCGAGGAAGAAAAGGAGGGCTGGAGGAACAAAACTAGAGCACATGGAACCAAACCAGAGCCCGAGGAACAAAACCAGAGCTGGAGGAGCAAAACTAGGGACCAAGGAACAAAATGAGAGCCCGAGGAAGAAAACCAGAGTCCGAGGAATAAAACCAGAGCCCGAGGAAACAAACCAGAGCCTGAGGAACAAAACCAGAGACTGAGGAACAAAACCAGATCTTGAGAAGCAAAACCACGGCCCGAGGAACAAAACCAGAGCCCGAGGAAGAAAACCAGAGTCCGAGGAACAAAACCAGAGCCTGAGGAAGAAAACCAGAGCCCGAGGAACAAAACCAGCCATCGAGGAACAAAACCAGAGCCTGAGAAAGAAAATGAGAGCCAGGGGAATACAACCAGAGCTAGACGAGCAAAACCAAAGCTCGAGGAACAAAACCAGAGCCCGAGGAACGAAACCAGAGCCGACAGAACAAAACCAGATGCCGAAGAACAAAAGGAGGGCCCGAGGAACAAAACCAGAGCCCCTGAAACTAAACGGGAGCCCGAGGAACAAAATGAGAGCCCGAGGAACAAAACCAGAGCAAATGGAACTAAACCAGAGCCCGAGGAACAAAACCAGAGCCCGAGGAACAAAACCAGAGCCCGAGGAACAAATCCAGAACCCGAGGAACAAAACCAGAGCCAGAGGAAAAATAAGAGGGCCCGAGGAACAAAACCAGAGCCCGTGGAACAAATCAAGAGCCCGAGAACTAAACCAGAGCCCAAAGAACAAAAGCAGAGCCCGTGCAATTAAACCAGACCCCGAGGAAGAAATCGAGAGCCCAAGGAATAAAACCAGTGCTGGAGAAGCAAAACCAGACCTCAAGGATCAAAACCAGAGCCTGAGGAACAAAACCAGAGCCCGAGGAACAAAACAAAGAGCCTGCGGAACAAAACCAGAGCCCAAGGAACAAAACCAGAGCCCGAGGAAGAAAAGGAGGGCTGGAGGAACAAAACTAGAGCACATGGAACCAAACCAGAGCCCGAGGAAAAAAAGCAGAGCTGGAGGAGCAAAACTAGGGACCAAGGAACAAAATGAGAGTCCGAGGAATAAAACCAGAGCCCGAGGAAACAAACCAGAGCCTGAGGGACAAAACCAGAGACTGAGGAACAAAAACAGATCTGGAGGAGCAAAACCACGGCCCGAGGAACAAATCCAGAGCCCGAGGAAGAAAACCAGAGTCCGAGGAACAAAACCAGAGCCTGAGGAAGAAAACCAGAGCCCGAGGAACAAAACCAGCCATCGAGGAACAAAACCAGAGCCTGAGAAAGAAAATGAGAGCCAGGGGAAGACAACCAGAGCTAGATGAGCAAAACCAAAGCTCGAGGAACAAAACCAGAGCCCGAGGAACGAAACCAGAGCCGACAGAACAAAACCAGATGCCGAAGAACAAAAGGAGGGCCCGAGGAACAAAACCAGAGCCCCTGAAACTAAACGGGAGCCCGAGGAACAAAATGAGAGCCCGAGGAACAAAACCAGAGCAAATGGAACTAAACCAGAGCCCGAGGAACAAAACCAGAGCCCGAGGAACAAAACCAGAGCCCGAGGAACAAATCCAGAACCCGAGGAACAAAACCAGAGCCCGAGGAACAAAACCAGAGCCCGAGGAACAAAACCAGAGCCCGTGGAACAAATCAAGAGCCCGAGAACTAAACCAGAGCCCAAAGAACAAAAGCAGAGCCCGTGCAATTAAACCAGACCCCGAGGAAGAAATCGAGAGCCCAAGGAATAAAACCAGTGCTGGAGAAGCAAAACCAGACCTCAAGGAACAAAACCAGAGCCCGAGGAACAAAACAAAGAGCCTGCGGAACAAAACCAGAGCCCAAGGAACAAAAGCAGAGCCCGAGGAAGAAAAGGAGGGCTGGAGGAACAAAACTAGAGCACATGGAACCAAACCAGAGCCCGAGGAACAAAACCAGAGTCCGAGGAACAAAACCAGAGCCTGAGGAAGAAAACCAGAGCCCGAGGAACAAAACCAGCCATCGAGGAACAAAACCAGAGCCTGAGAAAGAAAATGAGAGCCAGGGGAAGACAACCAGAGCTAGACGAGCAAAACCAAAGCTCGAGGAACAAAACCAGAGCCCGAGGAACGAAACCAGAGCCGACAGAACAAAACCAGATGCCGAAGAACAAAAGGAGGGCCCGAGGAACAAAACCAGAGCCCCTGAAACTAAACGAGAGCCCGAGGAACAAAATGAGAGCCCGAGGAACAAAACCAGAGCAAATGGAACTAAACCAGAGCCTGAGGAACAAAACCAGAGCCCGAGGAACAAAACCAGAGCCCGAGGAACAAATCCAGAACCCGAGGAACAAAACCAGAGCCAGAGGAAAAATAAGAGGGCCCGAGGAACAAAACCAGAGCCCGTGGAACAAATCAAGAGCCCGAGAACTAAACCAGAGCCCAAAGAACAAAAGCAGAGCCCGTGCAATTAAACCAGACCCCGAGGAAGAAATCGAGAGCCCAAGGAATAAAACCAGTGCTGGAGAAGCAAAACCAGACCTCAAGGAACAAAACCAGAGCCTGAGGAACAAAACCAGAGCCCGAGGAACAAAACAAAGAGCCTGCGGAACAAAACCAGAGCCCAAGGAACAAAACCAGAGCCCGAGGAAGAAAAGGAGGGCTGGAGGAACAAAACTAGAGCACATGGAACCAAACCAGAGCCCGAGGAAAAAAAGCAGAGCTGGAGGAGCAAAACTAGGGACCAAGGAACAAAATGAGAGTCCGAGGAATAAAACCAGAGCCCGAGGAAACAAACCAGAGCCTGAGGGACAAAACCAGAGACTGAGGAACAAAAACAGATCTGGAGGAGCAAAACCACGGCCCGAGGAACAAATCCAGAGCCCGAGGAAGAAAACCAGAGTCCGAGGAACAAAACCAGAGCCTGAGGAAGAAAACCAGAGCCCGAGGAACAAAACCAGCCATCGAGGAACAAAACCAGAGCCTGAGAAAGAAAATGAGAGCCAGGGGAAGACAACCAGAGCTAGATGAGCAAAACCAAAGCTCGAGGAACAAAACCAGAGCCCGAGGAACGAAACCAGAGCCGACAGAACAAAACCAGATGCCGAAGAACAAAAGGAGGGCCCGAGGAACAAAACCAGAGCCCCTGAAACTAAACGGGAGCCCGAGGAACAAAATGAGAGCCCGAGGAACAAAACCAGAGCAAATGGAACTAAACCAGAGCCCGAGGAACAAAACCAGAGCCCGAGGAACAAAACCAGAGCCCGAGGAACAAATCCAGAACCCGAGGAACAAAACCAGAGCCCGAGGAACAAAACCAGAGCCCGAGGAACAAAACCAGAGCCCGTGGAACAAATCAAGAGCCCGAGAACTAAACCAGAGCCCAAAGAACAAAACCAGAGCCCGTGCAATTAAACCAGACCCCGAGGAAGAAATCGAGAGCCCAAGGAATAAAACCAGTGCTCGAGAAGCAAAACCAGACCTCAAGGAACAAAACCAGAGCCTGAGGAACAAAACCAGAGCCCGAGGAACAAAACAATGAGCCTGCGGAACAAAACCAGAGCCCAAGGAACAAAACCAGAGCCCGAGGAAGAAAAGGAGGGCTGGAGGAACAAAACTAGAGCACATGGAACCAAACCAGAGCCCGAGGAACAAAACCAGAGTCCGAGGAACAAAACCAGAGCCTGAGGAAGAAAACCAGAGCCCGAGGAACAAAACCAGCCATCGAGGAACAAAACCAGAGCCTGAGAAAGAAAATGAGAGCCAGGGGAAGACAACCAGAGCTAGACGAGCAAAACCAAAGCTCGAGGAACAAAACCAGAGCCCGAGGAACGAAACCAGAGCCGACAGAACAAAACCAGATGCCGAAGAACAAAAGGAGGGCCCGAGGAACAAAACCAGAGCCCCTGAAACTAAACGGGAGCCCGAGGAACAAAACGAGAGCCCGAGGAACAAAACCAGAGCAAATGGAACTAAACCAGAGCCCGAGGAACAAAACCAGAGCCCGAGGAACAAAACCAGAGCCCGAGGAACAAATCCAGAACCCGAGGAACAAAACCAGAGCCAGAGGAAAAATAAGAGGGCCCGAGGAACAAAACCAGAGCCCGTGGAACAAATCAAGAGCCCGAGAACTAAACCAGAGCTGGAAGAACAAAACCAGAGCCCGTGCAATTAAACCAGACCCCGAGGAAGAAATCGAGAGCCCAAGGAATAAAACCAGTGCTGGAGAAGCAAAACCAGACCTCAAGGAAAAAAAACCAGAGCCTGAGGAACAAAACCAGAGCCCGAGGAACAAAACAAAGAGCCTGCGGAACAAAACCAGAGGCCAAGGAACAAAACCAGAGCCTGAGGAAGAAAAGGAGGGCTGGAGGAACAAAACTAGAGCACATGGAACCAAACCAGAGCCCGAGGAACAAAACCAGAGCTGGAGGAGCAAAACTAGGGACCAAGGAACAAAATGAGAGCCCGAGGAAGAAAACCAGAGTCCGAGGAATAAAACCAGAGCCCGAGGAAACAAACCAGAGCCTGAGGAACAAAACCAGAGACTGAGGAACAAAACCAGATCTTGAGAAGCAAAACCACGGCCCGAGGAACAAAACCAGAGCCCGAGGAAGACAACCAGAGTCCGAGGAACAAAACCAGAGCCTGAGGAAGAAAACCAGAGCCCGAGGAACAAAACCAGCCATCGAGGAACAAAACCAGAGCCTGAGAAAGAAAATGAGAGCCAGGGGAAGACAACCAGAGCTAGACGAGCAAAACCAAAGCTCGAGGAACAAAACCAGAGCCCGAGGAACGAAACCAGAGCCGACAGAACAAAACCAGATGCCGAAGAACAAAAGGAGGGCCCGAGGAACAAAACCAGAGCCCCTGAAACTAAACGAGAGCCCGAGGAACAAAATGAGAGCCCGAGGAACAAAACCAGAGCAAATGGAACTAAACCAGAGCCCGAGGAACAAAACCAGAGCCCGAGGAACAAAACCAGAGCCCGAGGAACAAATCCAGAACCCGAGGAACAAAACCAGAGCCAGAGGAAAAATAAGAGGGCCCGAGGAACAAAACCAGAGCCCGTGGAACAAATCAAGAGCCCGAGAACTAAACCAGAGCCCAAAGAACAAAACCAGAGCCCGTGCAATTAAACCAGACCCCGAGGAAGAAATCGAGAGCCCAAGGAATAAAACCAGTGCTGGAGAAGCAAAACCAGACCTCAAGGAACAAAACCAGAGCCTGAGGAACAAAACCAGAGCCCGAGGAACAAAACAAAGAGCCTGCGGAACAAAACCAGAGCCCAAGGAACAAAACCAGAGCCCGAGGAAGAAAAGGAGGGCTGGAGGAACAAAACTAGAGCACATGGAACCAAACCAGAGCCCGAGGAAAAAAAGCAGAGCTGGAGGAGCAAAACTAGGGACCAAGGAACAAAATGAGAGTCCGAGGAATAAAACCAGAGCCCGAGGAAACAAACCAGAGCCTGAGGGACAAAACCAGAGACTGAGGAACAAAAACAGATCTGGAGGAGCAAAACCACGGCCCGAGGAACAAATCCAGAGCCCGAGGAAGAAAACCAGAGTCCGAGGAACAAAACCAGAGCCTGAGGAAGAAAACCAGAGCCCGAGGAACAAAACCAGCCATCGAGGAACAAAACCAGAGCCTGAGAAAGAAAATGAGAGCCAGGGGAAGACAACCAGAGCTAGATGAGCAAAACCAAAGCTCGAGGAACAAAACCAGAGCCCGAGGAACGAAACCAGAGCCGACAGAACAAAACCAGATGCCGAAGAACAAAAGGAGGGCCCGAGGAACAAAACCAGAGCCCCTGAAACTAAACGGGAGCCCGAGGAACAAAATGAGAGCCCGAGGAACAAAACCAGAGCAAATGGAACTAAACCAGAGCCCGAGGAACAAAACCAGAGCCCGAGGAACAAAACCAGAGCCCGAGGAACAAATCCAGAACCCGAGGAACAAAACCAGAGCCCGAGGAACAAAACCAGAGCCCGAGGAACAAAACCAGAGCCCGTGGAACAAATCAAGAGCCCGAGAACTAAACCAGAGCCCAAAGAACAAAAGCAGAGCCCGTGCAATTAAACCAGACCCCGAGGAAGAAATCGAGAGCCCAAGGAATAAAACCAGTGCTGGAGAAGCAAAACCAGACCTCAAGGAACAAAACCAGAGCCTGAGGAACAAAACCAGAGCCCGAGGAACAAAACAATGAGCCTGCGGAACAAAACCAGAGCCCAAGGAACAAAACCAGAGCCCGAGGAAGAAAAGGAGGGCTGGAGGAACAAAACTAGAGCACATGGAACCAAACCAGAGCCCGAGGAACAAAACCAGAGTCCGAGGAACAAAACCAGAGCCTGAGGAAGAAAACCAGAGCCCGAGGAACAAAACCAGCCATCGAGGAACAAAACCAGAGCCTGAGAAAGAAAATGAGAGCCAGGGGAAGACAACCAGAGCTAGACGAGCAAAACCAAAGCTCGAGGAACAAAACCAGAGCCCGAGGAACGAAACCAGAGCCGACAGAACAAAACCAGATGCCGAAGAACAAAAGGAGGGCCCGAGGAACAAAACCAGAGCCCCTGAAACTAAACGGGAGCCCGAGGAACAAAACGAGAGCCCGAGGAACAAAACCAGAGCAAATGGAACTAAACCAGAGCCCGAGGAACAAAACCAGAGCCCGAGGAACAAAACCAGAGCCCGAGGAACAAATCCAGAACCCGAGGAACAAAACCAGAGCCAGAGGAAAAATAAGAGGGCCCGAGGAACAAAACCAGAGCCCGTGGAACAAATCAAGAGCCCGAGAACTAAACCAGAGCTGGAAGAACAAAACCAGAGCCCGTGCAATTAAACCAGACCCCGAGGAAGAAATCGAGAGCCCAAGGAATAAAACCAGTGCTGGAGAAGCAAAACCAGACCTCAAGGAAAAAAAACCAGAGCCTGAGGAACAAAACCAGAGCCCGAGGAACAAAACAAAGAGCCTGCGGAACAAAACCAGAGGCCAAGGAACAAAACCAGAGCCTGAGGAAGAAAAGGAGGGCTGGAGGAACAAAACTAGAGCACATGGAACCAAACCAGAGCCCGAGGAACAAAAGCAGAGCTGGAGGAGCAAAACTAGGGACCAAGGAACAAAATGAGAGCCCGAGGAAGAAAACCAGAGTCCGAGGAATAAAACCAGAGCCCGAGGAAACAAACCAGAGCCTGAGGAACAAAACCAGAGACTGAGGAACAAAACCAGATCTTGAGAAGCAAAACCACGGCCCGAGGAACAAAACCAGAGCCCGAGGAAGACAACCAGAGTCCGAGGAACAAAACCAGAGCCTGAGGAAGAAAACCAGAGCCCGAGGAACAAAACCAGCCATCGAGGAACAAAACCAGAGCCTGAGAAAGAAAATGAGAGCCAGGGGAAGACAACCAGAGCTAGACGAGCAAAACCAAAGCTCGAGGAACAAAACCAGAGCCCGAGGAACGAAACCAGAGCCGACAGAACAAAACCAGATGCCGAAGAACAAAAGGAGGGCCCGAGGAACAAAACCAGAGCCCCTGAAACTAAACGAGAGCCCGAGGAACAAAATGAGAGCCCGAGGAACAAAACCAGAGCAAATGGAACTAAACCAGAGCCCGAGGAACAAAACCAGAGCCCGAGGAACAAAACCAGAGCCCGAGGAACAAATCCAGAACCCGAGGAACAAAACCAGAGCCAGAGGAAAAATAAGAGGGCCCGAGGAACAAAACCAGAGCCCGTGGAACAAATCAAGAGCCCGAGAACTAAACCAGAGCCCAAAGAACAAAACCAGAGCCCGTGCAATTAAACCAGACCCCGAGGAAGAAATCGAGAGCCCAAGGAATAAAACCAGTGCTGGAGAAGCAAAACCAGACCTCAAGGAACAAAACCAGAGCCTGAGGAACAAAACCAGAGCCCGAGGAACAAAACAAAGAGCCTGCGGAACAAAACCAGAGCCCAAGGAACAAAACCAGAGCCCGAGGAAGAAAAGGAGGGCTGGAGGAACAAAACTAGAGCACATGGAACCAAACCAGAGCCCGAGGAACAAAACCAGAGTCCGAGGAACAAAACCAGAGCCTGAGGAAGAAAACCAGAGCCCGAGGAACAAAACCAGCCATCGAGGAACAAAACCAGAGCCTGAGAAAGAAAATGAGAGCCAGGGGAAGACAACCAGAGCTAGACGAGCAAAACCAAAGCTCGAGGAACAAAACCAGAGCCCGAGGAATGAAACCAGAGCCGACAGAACAAAACCAGATGCCGAAGAACAAAAGGAGGGCCCGAGGAACAAAACCAGAGCCCCTGAAACTAAACGGGAGCCCGAGGAACAAAACGAGAGCCCGAGGAACAAAACCAGAGCAAATGGAACTAAACCAGAGCCCGAGGAACAAAACCAGAGCCCGAGGAACAAAACCAGAGCCCGAGGAACAAATCCAGAACCCGAGGAACAAAACCAGAGCCAGAGGAAAAATAAGAGGGCCCGAGGAACAAAACCAGAGCCCGTGGAACAAATCAAGAGCCCGAGAACTAAACCAGAGCTGGAAGAACAAAACCAGAGCCCGTGCAATTAAACCAGACCCCGAGGAAGAAATCGAGAGCCCAAGGAATAAAACCAGTGCTGGAGAAGCAAAACCAGACCTCAAGGAACAAAACCAGAGCCTGAGGAACAAAACCAGAGCCCGAGGAACAAAACAAAGAGCCTGCGGAACAAAACCAGAGCCCAAGGAACAAAAACAGAGCCCGAGGAAGAAAAGGAGGGCTGGAGGAACAAAACTAGAGCACATGGAACCAAACCAGAGCCCGAGGAAAAAAAGCAGAGCTGGAGGAGCAAAACTAGGGACCAAGGAACAAAATGAGAGTCCGAGGAATAAAACCAGAGCCCGAGGAAACAAACCAGAGCCTGAGGGACAAAACCAGAGACTGAGGAACAAAACCAGATCTGGAGGAGCAAAACCACGGCCCGAGGAACAAATCCAGAGCCCGAGGAAGAAAACCAGAGTCCGAGGAAGAAAACCAGAGCCTGAGGAAGAAAACCAGAGCCCGAGGAACAAAACCAGCCATCGAGGAACAAAACCAGAGCCTGAGAAAGAAAATGAGAGCCAGGGGAAGACAACCAGAGCTAGATGAGCAAAACCAAAGCTCGAGGAACAAAACCAGAGCCCGAGGAACGAAACCAGAGCCGACAGAACAAAACCAGATGCCGAAGAACAAAAGGAGGGCCCGAGGAACAAAACCAGAGCCCCTGAAACTAAACGGGAGCCCGAGGAACAAAATGAGAGCCCGAGGAACAAAACCAGAGCAAATGGAACTAAACCAGAGCCCGAGGAACAAAACCAGAGCCCGAGGAACAAAACCAGAGCCCGAGGAACAAATCCAGAACCCGAGGAACAAAACCAGAGCCCGAGGAACAAAACCAGAGCCCGAGGAACAAAACCAGAGCCCGTGGAACAAATCAAGAGCCCGAGAACTAAACCAGAGCCCAAAGAACAAAAGCAGAGCCCGTGCAATTAAACCAGACCCCGAGGAAGAAATCGAGAGCCCAAGGAATAAAACCAGTGCTGGAGAAGCAAAACCAGACCTCAAGGAACAAAACCAGAGCCTGAGGAACAAAACCAGAGCCCGAGGAACAAAACAATGAGCCTGCGGAACAAAACCAGAGCCCAAGGAACAAAACCAGAGCCCGAGGAAGAAAAGGAGGGCTGGAGGAACAAAACTAGAGCACATGGAACCAAACCAGAGCCCGAGGAACAAAACCAGAGTCTGAGGAACAAAACCAGAGCCTGAGGAAGAAAACCAGAGCCCGAGGAACAAAACCAGCCATCGAGGAACAAAACCAGAGCCTGAGAAAGAAAATGAGAGCCAGGGGAAGACAACCAGAGCTAGACGAGCAAAACCAAAGCTCGAGGAACAAAACCAGAGCCCGAGGAACGAAACCAGAGCCGACAGAACAAAACCAGATGCCGAAGAACAAAAGGAGGGCCCGAGGAACAAAACCAGAGCCCCTGAAACTAAACGAGAGCCCGAGGAACAAAATGAGAGCCCGAGGAACAAAACCAGAGCAAATGGAACTAAACCAGAGCCCGAGGAACAAAACCAGAGCCCGAGGAACAAAACCAGAGCCCGAGGAACAAATCCAGAACCCGAGGAACAAAACCAGAGCCAGAGGAAAAATAAGAGGGCCCGAGGAACAAAACCAGAGCCCGTGGAACAAATCAAGAGCCCGAGAACTAAACCAGAGCCCAAAGAACAAAACCAGAGCCCGTGCAATTAAACCAGACCCCGAGGAAGAAATCGAGAGCCCAAGGAATAAAACCAGTGCTGGAGAAGCAAAACCAGACCTCAAGGAACAAAACCAGAGCCTGAGGAACAAAACCAGAGCCCGAGGAACAAAACAAAGAGCCTGCGGAACAAAACCAGAGCCCAAGGAACAAAACCAGAGCCCGAGGAAGAAAAGGAGGGCTGGAGGAACAAAACTAGAGCACATGGAACCAAACCAGAGCCCGAGGAAAAAAAGCAGAGCTGGAGGAGCAAAACTAGGGACCAAGGAACAAAATGAGAGTCCGAGGAATAAAACCAGAGCCCGAGGAAACAAACCAGAGCCTGAGGGACAAAACCAGAGACTGAGGAACAAAAACAGATCTGGAGGAGCAAAACCACGGCCCGAGGAACAAATCCAGAGCCCGAGGAAGAAAACCAGAGTCCGAGGAACAAAACCAGAGCCTGAGGAAGAAAACCAGAGCCCGAGGAACAAAACCAGCCATCGAGGAACAAAACCAGAGCCTGAGAAAGAAAATGAGAGCCAGGGGAAGACAACCAGAGCTAGATGAGCAAAACCAAAGCTCGAGGAACAAAACCAGAGCCCGAGGAACGAAACCAGAGCCGACAGAACAAAACCAGATGCCGAAGAACAAAAGGAGGGCCCGAGGAACAAAACCAGAGCCCCTGAAACTAAACGGGAGCCCGAGGAACAAAATGAGAGCCCGAGGAACAAAACCAGAGCAAATGGAACTAAACCAGAGCCCGAGGAACAAAACCAGAGCCCGAGGAACAAAACCAGAGCCCGAGGAACAAATCCAGAACCCGAGGAACAAAACCAGAGCCCGAGGAACAAAACCAGAGCCCGAGGAACAAAACCAGAGCCCGTGGAACAAATCAAGAGCCCGAGAACTAAACCAGAGCCCAAAGAACAAAAGCAGAGCCCGTGCAATTAAACCAGACCCCGAGGAAGAAATCGAGAGCCCAAGGAATAAAACCAGTGCTGGAGAAGCAAAACCAGACCTCAAGGAACAAAACCAGAGCCTGAGGAACAAAACCAGAGCCCGAGGAACAAAACAATGAGCCTGCGGAACAAAACCAGAGCCCAAGGAACAAAACCAGAGCCCGAGGAAGAAAAGGAGGGCTGGAGGAACAAAACTAGAGCACATGGAACCAAACCAGAGCCCGAGGAACAAAACCAGAGTCCGAGGAACAAAACCAGAGCCTGAGGAAGAAAACCAGAGCCCGAGGAACAAAACCAGCCATCGAGGAACAAAACCAGAGCCTGAGAAAGAAAATGAGAGCCAGGGGAAGACAACCAGAGCTAGACGAGCAAAACCAAAGCTCGAGGAACAAAACCAGAGCCCGAGGAACGAAACCAGAGCCGACAGAACAAAACCAGATGCCGAAGAACAAAAGGAGGGCCCGAGGAACAAAACCAGAGCCCCTGAAACTAAACGGGAGCCCGAGGAACAAAACGAGAGCCCGAGGAACAAAACCAGAGCAAATGGAACTAAACCAGAGCCCGAGGAACAAAACCAGAGCCCGAGGAACAAAACCAGAGCCCGAGGAACAAATCCAGAACCCGAGGAACAAAACCAGAGCCAGAGGAAAAATAAGAGGGCCCGAGGAACAAAACCAGAGCCCGTGGAACAAATCAAGAGCCCGAGAACTAAACCAGAGCTGGAAGAACAAAACCAGAGCCCGTGCAATTAAACCAGACCCCGAGGAAGAAATCGAGAGCCCAAGGAATAAAACCAGTGCTGGAGAAGCAAAACCAGACCTCAAGGAAAAAAAACCAGAGCCTGAGGAACAAAACCAGAGCCCGAGGAACAAAACAAAGAGCCTGCGGAACAAAACCAGAGCCCAAGGAACAAAACCAGAGCCTGAGGAAGAAAAGGAGGGCTGGAGGAACAAAACTAGAGCACATGGAACCAAACCAGAGCCCGAGGAACAAAACCAGAGCTGGAGGAGCAAAACTAGGGACCAAGGAACAAAATGAGAGCCCGAGGAAGAAAACCAGAGTCCGAGGAATAAAACCAGAGCCCGAGGAAACAAACCAGAGCCTGAGGAACAAAACCAGAGACTGAGGAACAAAACCAGATCTTGAGAAGCAAAACCACGGCCCGAGGAACAAAACCAGAGCCCGAGGAAGACAACCAGAGTCCGAGGAACAAAACCAGAGCCTGAGGAAGAAAACCAGAGCCCGAGGAACAAAACCAGCCATCGAGGAACAAAACCAGAGCCTGAGAAAGAAAATGAGAGCCAGGGGAAGACAACCAGAGCTAGACGAGCAAAACCAAAGCTCGAGGAACAAAACCAGAGCCCGAGGAACGAAACCAGAGCCGACAGAACAAAACCAGATGCCGAAGAACAAAAGGAGGGCCCGAGGAACAAAACCAGAGCCCCTGAAACTAAACGAGAGCCCGAGGAACAAAATGAGAGCCCGAGGAACAAAACCAGAGCAAATGGAACTAAACCAGAGCCCGAGGAACAAAACCAGAGCCCGAGGAACAAAACCAGAGCCCGAGGAACAAATCCAGAACCCGAGGAACAAAACCAGAGCCAGAGGAAAAATAAGAGGGCCCGAGGAACAAAACCAGAGCCCGTGGAACAAATCAAGAGCCCGAGAACTAAACCAGAGCCCAAAGAACAAAACCAGAGCCCGTGCAATTAAACCAGACCCCGAGGAAGAAATCGAGAGCCCAAGGAATAAAACCAGTGCTGGAGAAGCAAAACCAGACCTCAAGGAACAAAACCAGAGCCTGAGGAACAAAACCAGAGCCCGAGGAACAAAACAAAGAGCCTGCGGAACAAAACCAGAGCCCAAGGAACAAAAACAGAGCCCGAGGAAGAAAAGGAGGGCTGGAGGAACAAAACTAGAGCACATGGAACCAAACCAGAGCCCGAGGAAAAAAAGCAGAGCTGGAGGAGCAAAACTAGGGACCAAGGAACAAAATGAGAGTCCGAGGAATAAAACCAGAGCCCGAGGAAACAAACCACAGCCTGAGGGACAAAACCAGAGACTGAGGAACAAAAACAGATCTGGAGGAGCAAAACCACGGCCCGAGGAACAAATCCAGAGCCCGAGGAAGAAAACCAGAGTCCGAGGAACAAAACCAGAGCCTGAGGAAGAAAACCAGAGCCCGAGGAACAAAACCAGCCATCGAGGAACAAAACCAGAGCCTGAGAAAGAAAATGAGAGCCAGGGGAAGACAACCAGAGCTAGATGAGCAAAACCAAAGCTCGAGGAACAAAACCAGAGCCCGAGGAACGAAACCAGAGCCGACAGAACAAAACCAGATGCCGAAGAACAAAAGGAGGGCCCGAGGAACAAAACCAGAGCCCCTGAAACTAAACGGGAGCCCGAGGAACAAAATGAGAGCCCGAGGAACAAAACCAGAGCAAATGGAACTAAACCAGAGCCCGAGGAACAAAACCAGAGCCCGAGGAACAAAACCAGAGCCCGAGGAACAAATCCAGAACCCGAGGAACAAAACCAGAGCCCGAGGAACAAAACCAGAGCCCGAGGAACAAAACCAGAGCCCGTGGAACAAATCAAGAGCCCGAGAACTAAACCAGAGCCCAAAGAACAAAAGCAGAGCCCGTGCAATTAAACCAGACCCCGAGGAAGAAATCGAGAGCCCAAGGAATAAAACCAGTGCTGGAGAAGCAAAACCAGACCTCAAGGAACAAAACCAGAGCCTGAGGAACAAAACCAGAGCCCGAGGAACAAAACAATGAGCCTGCGGAACAAAACCAGAGCCCAAGGAACAAAACCAGAGCCCGAGGAAGAAAAGGAGGGCTGGAGGAACAAAACTAGAGCACATGGAACCAAACCAGAGCCCGAGGAAGAAAACCAGAGTCCGAGGAACAAAACCAGAGCCTGAGGAAGAAAACCAGAGCCCGAGGAACAAAACCAGCCATCGAGGAACAAAACCAGAGCCTGAGAAAGAAAATGAGAGCCAGGGGAAGACAACCAGAGCTAGACGAGCAAAACCAAAGCTCGAGGAACAAAACCAGAGCCCGAGGAACGAAACCAGAGCCGACAGAACAAAACCAGATGCCGAAGAACAAAAGGAGGGCCCGAGGAACAAAACCAGAGCCCCTGAAACTAAACGGGAGCCCGAGGAACAAAACGAGAGCCCGAGGAACAAAACCAGAGCAAATGGAACTAAACCAGAGCCCGAGGAACAAAACCAGAGCCCGAGGAACAAAACCAGAGCCCGAGGAACAAATCCAGAACCCGAGGAACAAAACCAGAGCCAGAGGAAAAATAAGAGGGCCCGAGGAACAAAACCAGAGCCCGTGGAACAAATCAAGAGCACGAGAACTAAACCAGAGCCCAAAGAACAAAACCAGAGCCCGTGCAATTAAACCAGACCCCGAGGAAGAAATCGAGAGCCCAAGGAATAAAACCAGTGCTGGAGAAGCAAAACCAGACCTCAAGGAACAAAACCAGAGCCTGAGGAACAAAACCAGAGCCCGAGGAACAAAACAAAGAGCCCAAGGAACAAAACCAGAGCCCAAGGAACAAAACCAGAGCCCGAGGAAGAAATCCAGAGCCCGAGGAACAAAACCAGCCATCGAGGAACAAAACCAGCCATCGAGGAACAAAACCAGAGCCTGAGAAAGAAAATGAGAGCTGGGGGAAGACAACCAGAGCTAGACGAGCAAAACCAAAGCTCGAGGAACAAAACCAGAGCCCGAGGAACAAAACCAGAGCCCGTGGAACAAATCAAGAGCCCGAGAACTAAACCAGAGCCCAAAGAACAAAACCAGAGCCCGTGCAATTAAACCAGACCCCGAGGAAGAAATCGAGAGCCCAAGGAATAAAACCAGTGCTGGAGAAGCAAAACCAGACCTCAAGGAACAAAACCAGAGCCTGAGGAACAAAACCAGAGCCCGAGGAACAAAACAATGAGCCTGCGGAACAAAACCAGAGCCCAAGGAACAAAACCAGAGCCCGAGGAAGAAAAGGAGGGCTGGAGGAACAAAACTAGAGCACATGGAACCAAACCAGAGCCCGAGGAACAAAACCAGAGTCCGAGGAACAAAACCAGAGCCTGAGGAAGAAAACCAGAGCCCGAGGAACAAAACCAGCCATCGAGGAACAAAACCAGAGCCTGAGAAAGAAAATGAGAGCCAGGGGAAGACAACCAGAGCTAGACGAGCAAAACCAAAGCTCGAGGAACAAAACCAGAGCCTGAGGAACGAAACCAGAGCCGACAGAACAAAACCAGATGCCGAAGAACAAAAGGAGGGCCCGAGGAACAAAACCAGAGCCCCTGAAACTAAACGGGAGCCCGAGGAACAAAACGAGAGCCCGAGGAACAAAACCAGAGCAAATGGAACTAAACCAGAGCCCGAGGAACAAAACCAGAGCCCGAGGAACAAAACCAGAGCCCGAGGAACAAATCCAGAACCCGAGGAACAAAACCAGAGCCAGAGGAAAAATAAGAGGGCCCGAGGAACAAAACCAGAGCCCGTGGAACAAATCAAGAGCCCGAGAACTAAACCAGAGCCCAAAGAACAAAACCAGAGCCCGTGCAATTAAACCAGACCCCGAGGAAGAAATCGAGAGCCCAAGGAATAAAACCAGTGCTGGAGAAGCAAAACCAGACCTCAAGGAAAAAAAACCAGAGCCTGAGGAACAAAACCAGAGCCCGAGGAACAAAACAAAGAGCCTGCGGAACAAAACCAGAGCCCAAGGAACAAAACCAGAGCCTGAGGAAGAAAAGGAGGGCTGGAGGAACAAAACTAGAGCACATGGAACCAAACCAGAGCCCGAGGAACAAAACCAGAGCTGGAGGAGCAAAACTAGGGACCAAGGAACAAAATGAGAGCCCGAGGAAGAAAACCAGAGTCCGAGGAATAAAACCAGAGCCCGAGGAAACAAACCAGAGCCTGAGGAACAAAACCAGATCTTGAGAAGCAAAACCACGGCCCGAGGAACAAATCCAGAGCCCGAGGAAGACAACCAGAGTCCGAGGAACAAAACCAGAGCCTGAGGAAGAAAACCAGAGCCCGAGGAACAAAACCAGCCATCGAGGAACAAAACCAGAGCCTGAGAAAGAAAATGAGAGCCAGGGGAAGACAACCAGAGCTAGACGAGCAAAACCAAAGCTCGAGGAACAAAACCAGAGCCCGAGGAACGAAACCAGAGCCGACAGAACAAAACCAGATGCCG